>NC_134366.1:114862376-115165406 GCF_035582795.1 Mycteria americana | reverse complement strand
AAAGTAGCTGCCATTTTTGTAAGAGAAAACTGAAATTTGCTGAAATTTTGGGCTGATTTCATTTATGTATTTTATTTCTGCACCTTAATTTTAACATCTTATTCTAGTTCAGAAGACAAAGCTATAAAGAAAGTAGACATTGATTAATTAATTGCAAGTTTATTTCAAAAAATTTTACATAAAGAAAAAACAGAACCTGTAAAAATGGATACACAGTTAAATAGTGTATGCATATGATACAATTTTAAATTGTATTTATAATTAAGGTTGATAATTTGGCAAAAGTCTTGATCTCACGATTTCTAAATCCAGCTATTTTAATATCATACACAGCAAGATTATGTATGTAGCTGTAGAGTTGGTGGGTATTAACTCACTTTTTGTAACTGCAGTAGAATTTATAGTAATTCTGCTTATGTTCCCCCTGATTAATTTTACTTACTTCATAAGTCTTTGGAAAAAATCTTTAAGGGAAAAAAAATTGCAAAATTACAGCTGTAGACATCATGAACTATAGCTATTGAGTCAGATCCTTATACCTGTAGCAATGCCTTAATACCTGTGAGGACTGCTCATATCATAGCTATAAAGTATACTGCAGAACTCAATGAAAAATCTCCTTTATAAGAAACAATTTAGTCCGTTTAATGTCTGTATACCTTCACTGTGCCATGGTTCTCTGCTGAAATTTGCGACTGGGTCTTTGGGTGAATGGAGAAGAGCTACTTTTTCATATGCACTTCTATGTTTGTAAGGGCAGCTCTAGCACATGGAGCGTTTAGCCGTCTTCCACCAAATAAGTATAAGATCTCACTACGTATGGCAACTCCAGGGCTTCATGTTTCAAAGACTGGAAGGAAATAGTATGTCAGAAATTACAAATAATGTTATTAACACATGTAGAAATTTTTCTCCAGAATAAACTATACTATTTAACGTAGTCTTCTTGTTGATCCTCTGAAATGATATAGGATAAGCTTTCATTGGAAAAATAAGTATCCTGAGTTTTTAATGAGCAAAAGAAAGACAGGCTCATTTTGATTCAAATTTTATCTCTGATGCACTGTTCAAGATTCTTTTCTGCAGTAGCTCTATTAATGTTAATGAACCTATATGACAAATAAATGTGAGTCACTGAATTGGGGGTGATACTAATGGCCCTTCATTGACAGCCTGGACTCCAAGATCCAAGTCCATGAGCCACAAAAACTTGTGTACTTTCTTTACAATCAGTCAACATGATTGTCAACATATTATGACAATAAGCTCTCTTTGTTCCTTTTAAGGGCTTGGGGGTTTTTGTTGTTGTTGGTTTGGGTTTTTTTTCACCTACAGGACTGCATATCTTTGTTCTCTGAGGATAATATTGTAAGAATGATAAAAAAAGACAAAAGACATACCATAGTGATAGATATTGACAGTTTGTTTTTAAAAAGAAAGCTAGTTTATGATAGAAAATGAACAGTAAAATTTACAAGTTAAGAATTGTGATTTTTTCTACATATAATTATTTCTTGTCTAAATAGCTCTTCAGAATATAAGACCGAATAGCTTCTCAGTGAAATTGAAATGAAAACTCCTGCATTCTAAATCTGTTGTCAAAAATTTATCCAGTTATCTATGATCTCACGAGTTAGTCTACCTCAATACCCAAGCTGAATTGCAGTCCATTAACTTTAATATCACAACAGACATGAGATGATCATGACTGATGACCTCGTTGAACTTTGTATGGAAAAGGTGCAAACAACTTAGACACTTTTGTCATATTAAAAGTTGGCACTGCTTGATCTTAAACACGGTCTTCACATATCCATCAACCTGCTTGGGCATACCATTGTCTTCTAGTGTTTGATACAGTTCTCCTGTGTTTCTAAAGGCTTACACTGTAATTCTGAAATCTATTTGACTACTCTTTAGTAGCGTTGGAGTAAACAGTCACCCTGTAACAACAACATTCATGCATTGATATGCAAACACTATTGCCATGTAATTTCAAGCCTGGTTCTGGAGTTAATAACAATGGAGAAGGGAGAAGACAGAAAAATCTAATCTAGAACAGTATGTGAAAATTAGAGGGAAGTTATAGTAGGCAGAGACAGTATAAATCACACAAGTCTTTTTTGAACCATCCCTTGTTTGTTTTAACATATCTTTTGAAGTAGAGTGTGGTGAGTTAACCTCAGGCAGCAGCAGAGCAGCACACGGCCTCTCACTCACTCCTCCCCCCAGCAGGTGACCCAAAACATACAGAAAACAAAATCAATGTCAGGATTTTAAAAAATAATCTCATTAACACAATATTGAAAATGAAACACAAGTTTCCTAAGCATACTCAGCATAAACTCTTGTCCAGACACAGCATTCCACTGAAAGCTCCTAATGGGTTTCTTCTGCAGCATAACCTTATTTTCTGGAAGCAGTTTCCCAGTTTACAAGAAGCATCTACTTTCCTGTCTTCCCTGACTGTATTACTTGCCATTTGGCTACATGGAATCACATTACTGAAAACTGGCTAAGGTTTTGGGATAGCTCCAGATGGGTTCTAAGCTTCCCCCCCCCCCCCCCCGCTTTTTTTTTCCATAGCTTTATTTGAATGGCTGTAGTAGTTGTTTCTATAAATGCAAAATTGTATGTATATACATGTACACTTGGTGTAGTAAGTCAAATGATGGTATTTTTTAATGGCTTCAAGTTTGAATTTCATTGAAATCTGACTTGCTCTGTTAGAGATTAAGCTGTCACATGGTCCCGAACAGGTAGAGAGCAGAAAGTACTGCCTGCTTACACCATAGCTTGCCACCAGTCTAACTGTCTAGGTTGGGAGGGTGAAACAGCGTTTCTTCAACTAATCTTTTGATTGCTGGTGGGGATGCCTGAAGCAAGGAAAACTGAAGAAGAAAAGGAAAACATTACAGTTTCTGAAGTTTTAAAGCATTCTCAGTACATGTTCACACACATAAAAAAAAGGAAAATCCTTTTATCTTAATCCAATGGTTAGTATTCTAAACAACGGCATTTTAGAGGCTTCTAGCTCTGCTCAGCTGGGAGATACCAGAGGATGTGGACTATTAAAATTCTTATGACTACTGAGTATGTGGTACTTTTTCTAGAGCAGCTGTATATGGTAATGCAACAGTGAAGATCTTTTTAATAGGCAAGAGAGTTTTCAAAGAGTTAAAGTTCGAATACAGACTTTTTTTTTTCTCTCCTGATTAAAAAGACCCAGAAAAAAAAGTATCCCAAACTAACATGTGCAACACTGAGTGAGGGCACCAGAATATTGAGGAAAATCCTGTTTGTTGCAGGGTGGTGGCTGAAATTAGACCTTTAATACCCATGCGTAGGCACCTAATAAGCCATTTATTTTCGGAAAGGCTGAATAATGTTGGTATAGAAAAGCCTGGCTGAAAGAAAGAAATTGAGAGAGTTCTGAGATTTTCTTCAAGGAATTCGGATGTAATAGATGGCTCCAGACATATTCTGATAGTTATCAAGTGGATGGTTAATGAAAAATTCACTTGAAGGAAATTTAATAAGAAATATGTGAGAAGTTATAGCAAATTGTGCTGGTTTTGGCTGGGATAGAGTTAATTTTCTTCATAGTAGCTAGTATGGGGCTATGTTCTGGATTTGTGCTGGAAACAGTAGTGATAAAACAGGATGGTTTTTGTTATTGCTGAGCAGTGCTTACACTGAGTCAAGGCCTTTTCTGCTTCTCACCCCACCCCACCAGCGAGTAGGCTGGGGGAGCACAAGAAGTTGGGAGGGGACACAGCTGGGACAGCTGACCCCAACTGACTAAAGGGATATCTCATACCTTATGATGTTATGGTCAGCAATATAAAGCTGGGGGAAGAAGAAGGAAGGGGTGGACATTTGGAGTGATGACATTTATCTTCCCAAGTAACTGTTACGCGTGATGGGGCTCTGCTTTCCTGGAGATGGCTGAACACCTGCCTGCCCATGGGAAGCAGTGAATGAATTCCTTATTCTGCTTTGCTTGCGCACGCAGCTTTTGCTTTGCCTGTTAAACTGTTTTTACCTCAACCCATGAGTTTTCTCACTTTTTCCCTTCCGATTCTCTCCCCCATCCCACCGGGGGGGAGTGAGCGAGCGGCTGTGTGGTGCTTAGCTGCCAGCTGGGGTTAAACCATGACACAGATGGAAGAAAGAAGTAACTGAGAAAAAAGGTAAATATTTACTTTATTTTGTAGGTGTTGAAGTTTGAAAATATTTGTCTCCCATAATAGTAAATAGTCAATCCATAAATGAAGAACATGATATTCATCAATATTGAGCTTACAATCCTATCTGAGACAGTCTAATCCTGGTATATTTCCCATTAAGTCATATCACCTTCTGGATACTTCACCTACAGTTAAATGCAATGGTTTCCTAAAGCAGCTGCCTGTGAAAGATGGGAAAACTGTATCCCACGCTGTAGTTACTTCATCTCCAAAATTCACATGAGATCTACATCCTGGCAGTCATGCAGTTTTTGAGCCGAAAATTTATTCTGAGCTATATAATTTATCTCCCACACAAATAAGTAGGATTTACCCACTACAAGCTAAGCGTCTAATTCTCACCTTCTTCCATCTTCTACCTTTTTCTGTTTATGCCAATCATCCACACCACAGAGAAACCCATTAACTTGAGTTGAGCTTAGCCTACAGGCAGTGCACACGGGAGATTTTCCAACCTGTGTAAAAGGATGAATCCCTTTTATGACATTGAAATCTTGCCTTTTGAATTAAAGGAAATCAAGACACAGGAAACAGAGAGCTGGTCATGTTTCTTTCATCAGACAAAATGAGATTATATTACATTTTAAAGGTGTATAGGATGCAGAACTGAACTGTGGATGCTTAAAAAAAGGACTCCTGATTTCATTTGACCCAAGAAAGCTGCCTTAGGGTATGTTGTAATGGATTGATGGGAAAGACAGCTTCTCCCCAGCCCCTGTGGTGACGCTTCAAAACCTGCTCTTCTGGCTTTGAGTGCAAGATAGGGCAGGGAAATAAGGAAGAGCTGGGATGTCAATAAGGAACTCATTTTGTAGTGTGAGTCTGTTCTCTCATCATCAACAACATTTTGAAAAGTCTCATGGGCATGCCCACATCAACAATTTTATGATCTCTCCCTCTTGTATAGTTGTTTTCTGCACCAGGAAGGGTTTGATCCAGTGAACCTAGTCACTGCACTGTGATATATCAGAATATTAGCAAGCTCGGAGTCTGTGGATCTGACTTCTCTTTTCATTTCAACTGCTCCATGCACAACTCCTCTGACAACTGTTGCCCAGCATAGTTCTCCATCACTTCTTGAAGTCTTGTAACAGTCAGTAGTTTTCTACCATTTCATTTACTTCCCAAGACAGCTGGGCCCAAAACCTGTCTTTTTCACAGAATCACAGAATCACAGAATTGTATAGGTTGGAAAAGAACTTTAAGATCATCGAGTCCAATCGTAAACCTAACACTACCAAGACCGCCACTATACTATGTCCCTAAGCACCTCATCCAAACGGCTTTTAAATACCTCCAGGGATGGCGACTCAACCACTTCCCTGGGCAGCCTGTTCCAAGGCTTGATAACCCTTTCTGGGAAGAAAAATTTCCTAATATCCAGTCTAAACCTCCCCTGGCACAATTTGAGGCCATTTCCTCTTGTCCTATCACTTGTTACCTGGGAGAAGAGACCGACCCCCACCTCTCTACAACCTCCTTTCAGGTAGTTGTAGAGAGCAATAAGGTCTCCCCTCAGCCTCCTTTTCTCCAGGCTAAACAACCCCAGTTCCTTCAGCTGCTCCTCATCAGACTTGTGCTCCAGACCCTTCACCAGCTTCGTTGCCCTTCTCTGGACATGCTCCAGCACCTCAATGTCTCTTTTGTAGTGGGGGGCCCAAAACTGAACACAGGATTCGAGGCGTGGCCTCACCAGTGCCGAGTACAGGGGCACAATCACTTCCCTACTCCTGCTGGCCACACTATTTCTGATACAAGCCAGCATGCCATTGGCTTTCTTGGCCGCCTGGGCACACTGCTGGCTCATAATCAGGCGGCTGTTAACCAACACCCCCAGGTCCTTCTCTGCCAGGCAGCTTTCCAGCCACTCTTCCCCAAGCCTGTAGCGTTGCATGGGGTTGCTGTGGCCCAAGTGCAGGACGTTGCACTTGGCCTTGTTAAACCTCATACAATTGACCTTGGCCCATCCATCCAGCCTGTCCAGGTCCCTCTGCAGAGCCTTCCTACCCTCAAGCAGATCAACACTCCCACACAACTTGGTGTCATCTGCAAACTTACTGAGAGTGCACTCGATCCCTTCGTCCAGACCATTGATAAAGATATTAAACAGAACTGGCCCCAACACCGAGCCCTGGGGAACACCGCTTGTGACCGGCCGCCAACTGGAGTAAACTCCATTCACCACCACTCTTTGGGCCCACCCATCCAGCCAGTTCTTTACCCAGCGAAGAGTACACCTGTCCAAGCCATGAGCAGCCAGTTTTTCCAGGAGAATGCTGTGGGAAACCGTGTCAAAGGCTTTACTGAAGTCTAGATAGACAACATCCACATCCTTCCCCTCATCTACTAGGCGGGTCACCTTGTCGTAGAAGGAGATCAGGTTGGTCAAGCAGGACCTGCCTTTCCTGAGCCCATGCTGGCTGGGCTTGATCCCTTGGTTATTCTATTTTGCAAACTTGCATTAAGGCCTGACAAGGAGATAGAGCAGTTCACACAAAGTGGTTGGTCTTCCTGTTTCTGCAGATGCCCTAGGAAACTTCCCTACCTCTCCCTGGGATGTTCTCTTCTCTTTGCCTTTATATAGACATATTATTCACTGTACACATAATGATTGTGTCAGAAACACTTTGCTCCAGCCCATTTACCTTAGCTGCTTAATTAGCTCAACTCTCATAGCTCTTTGCATGAGCTGAAAATCTGTTAGAAGCCTATTATTATTAGCCGTCTGGACTCCACCTCTCAGACATGCGTGGCAGGTACGGATTTCTGGATATGGTTGCCTTTTCTCTTGTTGTCATTCTTGGGTTTTTTTGGTTTGTTTTTTCTTTTTGTTGCTCCCGTATGGTCCTTCTTCTTCACCTTCTCATCATGGAGATGAATGTAATCAGCCTTCTGTCCAATTCTCAATGCTCTGCCTGGGAAGTAAATGTCAGGAGGGAATTAATTGGCCTGCAGTATATCCCACACTTTGGGGTTCCTCAGAAAAACAGACTGATCTGGCTGGAGGACAAGGATTATTGAAAGCTATGGGCAGAGTTGTGCAGTGGCATAGAATCTTCCTCAGAACTCAGTGTCCACCATAGAAGTGTGAATATAGATCCTAAACTGGAAAGAAGATCATCTTCTTCCCTCCCTTTCTCACTACTAAAAGTGGATGATCTCTTGCTCAGAGTGAGCAGTTAAGATTTGTATTCCTGAACTGTGTTTTGTACAACGTGGTACAACAGACATACTAACTGGGAATCCCTGTCCGTGTTTTCCTGTTAAGCAGATTGAGACCTATGGCATGCCAGCTACTCATAGCATAGGCAAAATGTGAGAAAAACAAGAAGAAGAAGGTCTTATCTCCAAACTAGGAACAAGTATGAAATCCTACCTGACAAAGTTCTGCCCCAGCATAGAAATCTGTTAGTATTGATGAACAATTTTCTTTCAGGACATAGTGCAGACATGAGTGCTAAAGTTCATGCTGATAAATGCCTAATTAGTGGCTAGCCCTATGTCTGTCTTTCCTCTACAAGATAATACAAGGTACCTGTCCTCTGTAAGAAGGAAAGGTCACTTTTTCTTCTTACTTTCCTTAAAATAATCATCCTTTGTGATTACTTAAATTAATGAAGTATTAGAATAAAACCAGGGCATACATTAATTGCTATCTTGTAAAGAATGCTCTTGATACTGAGTTTGCTGAGGAAGGCTTTTAGGTGGGGCACTTGCGGTCCATACTTTCTTAGAGAGTGCTTTTCAAGAGGGAAACAGTAAGAGTAGGGAGGTGCCTGTGGCTTCTTATCCTATGGCCACTTATGCTGTCTTATATTTTGCTTGTAACACTCTGAATGCAGCTTCTTGCCTGTTTTTTATACCACCAACAACATCAAAGCATAGCAAATGTCATTTGTGAGACACTGCCCTGTTGATAGTGATGAACAACATGAAGGAACAATTCCCCTCTGATCAGCATTGCCATTCCAGACTCAGTAACAGAACAGACAGGCATTATGTACTATGATATATTATGGCCTTGATCTGGCACACAAGGAATGGTGAGCTGTTTTAACTGTGAGATTGGTACTGCCTCTTCTTAGAAATTTTACTGCTTCCTTAGACTTGCCTTTTATCAGGGTTGTCGGAAGTAGGGAGAGTACCTGTGTGCCCAGCAAAAGGGTACCAAAAGTTGTTGAGTGTAGCACTGAGCAGGAGGGAAAATGCAGAGGATACTGTGAGAAGAATGCCATGAAAATGTCCTGCAAATCTGATGCAGCTAAGTATCCAGGTGAGTCTAAAAGGGGGATCCATCATTTGAGATTAAGACCTAGATGCCTGAAGTTTAATGTGAAGCCATACAGCCTGAGAGAAACACTTCAGCTAAAAATCCCGAATATCTGTTATCTAACAACTTAGGTGAGATGAGTTTAAATTGACACAGTCCAACTTGCAGTCATCATTAGTTGGATTGTTTGAGTGAGATAATTCTGTTCTATGTTTTCTTTGTGTTTATGTATTTTGTACTAACTTTCCATTACCGAAATCTGCTTATCTACATGTAATTTCTAAATTACTCCTGCATACATATTATTGCCTACTGATAAACCATAATTTTTTCTATTCCTCACCCTTTAATTTCTATATAGACGTGTTGACCTCTTGCTGTGGAAGTGGAATTAATAATACGTACACCTTCGTCTGTTGCTGCCAGATTGACTATATCCCAAGTCAGACCACTTCACACTGAAGTACTTTGTTTCACACATTGAAAGAAAAGACATTCAGCACCCAAGTTCCAGGGTTCCCTGAAGTGTCTTAGATACGTACCCTCCAATATTAACACATGCTGTGGTACTGAAGTGTAAGTCCACTACCTGTTTAAGCTCATGCCATTCACCTTGTATTATCAATACGAAAAGATTAAAAAATTAATAAAAAATGAATACATGTGAGAAACACAGTTTGCACCCATGCCATAGCTTCATGAAAGACTGTGAGTAACTATAGACATCCAATGACAGGGAATAGAACTGCCTTTATTTGTTTTAGGGCAATTGATACGGTAAAGCATTGAAACTACCACAGAAATACTTGCATTATACAGTAATGAAGAAAGAATGCCTAAGAAACAAGTCAGTACCTATTGTGCAAGATTTCTCTGAAGAGGTTTTTTTTTTTTAAGATCTTGTTATATTTAAACACCTGTATGAGGTAATGTTTGTTTGCAATTACAGGATGTTAATTTCCATTTTAGTAGGTATGATACCATTTTGGACGCTAGTGATTGCTGCTTAGACAAGTTCAAGGATACTAAACAAGAAGCTTTTTGATGAGTCACATTAAGGTCAAGCTCAAAATAAGTGTATATACAATGAAACCAAACCTGATTTTATTATACAATGCAAATTTTGGGAAAACGTTTGTATCGAAACACATAAGGAAGTCCATAATATTGCTTTAAATTGTCTGCCTGTATGACTAAGCATCTTTTTTTCCTTACAGGACTAATATTTATCTTTTGACTTCTGTATAGATTTTTTTCTTGCCTGTGTGAGACATATTTTATTCAAGAGCATAAAATGTTTGCTTTATAAAATCCTATAAACCCAGGCAGAGAAAGATTTCTCCTTCAGTTATTCAATTATACTTGATTTGATTGCACTAGCACAATTAACCCCTTAACATTGCAAAATACATTGGACTGAAGTACCTTTCTTTTAAACAGAATATATGAATAGATGCTGAGTTGTGTATAGTCCTTGTATTCCGCAGAAGAAAACAGTATTACGGTTTAATAGCGATTGCACTGAAATAGATTTTTTACTAAAATAAAGAATAGTTCTTGACCTCAGGCACAGCCTCTAATGATATGGTTTGTGGTATAAATACATATAAGAAAATAAAAATTATAAAACCACAACAGCTTCTATTTCAATGCAACATTGAAAAATGAAAGGGTAATCAGCTTTGCTTATTTAACAAAATATTTGAAAAAATTCATATTATCTTTTTCCTAATGCATCACTTCCAAGTTTTGGGGTTGTGAACATGAGGAAGAAATGTACTGTTATTTAATTCTAATTGCACTTAGGATGTTTGAAAAACTTGGGCTTCCTTATGCTAAGCTCCTCCTAATCTAATAACAAAAGACAGTCCAGAGTTAAATTTGAGCTAAACAGATATCACAGAGCAGGAGAAAAAGATAAATCACTGTACAGACCAATGAAATGAAATTTCTCCATAGCATCTGTAAGCAGCAGAACTAGACGTAACATTTCCTTAGTTTATCATGGCCACCACTTGTCTGTAATTAGTACAAAAAAAGCTCAGAGAAACTCAGAAGACCTTTTTTTTGATTCATTTCTGTAAATCATATTTATAGGGGTAATCTCAGTTTAGGTGCAGGTAGATTAACTTCAGTGTGATTTCCTATTTAAATGCTATTCAGTATCAGATGGGAATTTAGTCATCTATCATCTGAAAGCTTTTGTTGTCCTTTTAAGCTTGATTCTGAATTCTTTAGGGTCTCATAAGTGACATTAAGACTTCTAATACTATACAGGGATGGGAAAGCACTTTGCAAAGTTAAAAAAATTCCTTTAAAAAAGGAATTTAGGTTTGTATACCAAGACTGTAAAGAACATAAATATGACTAATTAATTTTGTGTGATATATTAAATATATAACTGTCAAGGAACTTCTCAAACCAAAGTAATGCAGGAAAATCATAGAATACGGTAGTCAGTAGTTTTCAAAGAGAAAAAAATGCACAATATAATTTTTGTATAGAGATAGATACAAATGCAGAACTGAATGCTGGAAGCTTCCTATATGCTTACCTACATAGCTACTTCAAAGTAAAAAGATAAAATTCTCTAGGTGCATGGTTATGCCACATATGCTGCAGAAATTCTCCACTCCTGACATGGCTGAGTGTCCATTTAGGATCCTGAAACTGTATTTCACAGTATAAGTACTGGGTTTTAGGCATTTCAGAGAGATGCAAAACTTTCCCCTTTGGGAGCTTCATGCTGGGGATCTCAGAGCTAGGTTCTTTAGTGATTGTGTTCCAAAGACCATGCACTTAGTCTTTCTTTTCAGTAACACTAATGACAGTTAGCTATTTAACAGCTTCAGCATTGCCCAAAACCAATATGCAGGAGAAGAATGATGCAACTTATTCAGTTATAGTAAATAAAATAAGATGTGAAGAAGAAAGTTAACATAAATCTGTACAGATGATGAAAGAAAGTGGCAAGTAACTGAAAATTTTTACTTGTTTCTATAAAGTACATTCTTTATTTTCCTTATGGGTGGAGGGCAGTAAGAAAGGAGAGCTACTGACCTTCTGCACATATTAGCACACTGCAAGACTTTGTGTAAATAATTGGCTGAATAGGAACCTCCAGTATTATTCTAAATGTCACAGGCCTTATAATCAGAATTAAATACCTTAAGACTGAATTGTTCATCACTGAAATACAAAATAAGCCCTAGGGAGTTGCAAGCATGTGATTCTGTTGCTAAAAATGTAAACCAGAAGGCATATTAGAAAGGCTCATACATAATAATGCATAAAGGACAACATAGTCAATTTAAACTAAATTTCTGCATTAAATAGCTAATTGTAATAAAGTTATTCCTATTATGACAGATAAAAGTGACTGCATATAAATAATGCTATATGTTCAATATTTATTATTCATGTTTGACATATGCATACTGAAAGACTAATTGTACATTCTACTCCCCTGTGGCAACATCTAAAAGTGTTATAAATTAATAACTCACAAATTGTCGTACAAATTAAAAGCAATCATACACGTTAGTCTCTTGACTTATAGCTGGACTGTGCAGGCTGTAGACATTGTCAGTTATGATAATCCTCAGTAAGTCTTTCTGTTTAATTACGAATCCTCTTGAATGCATATGATTTAATAATTCATGCAAACTACCATGCTGTTTGTTGTGATAAAATTTTTATCTGTGCACACTGGGAACAGATGAGGAGTAGTATTAGTGCTCAGTTTATTCTTTCCCAATAGTTCATGACATTTACATTGGTCTCCTGTGATCATTAATATGTCAATCCAACAGTTATTTTCAACCATCCTTTTGGATGATTGGCACACTGTCTGTAAAAATCCTTTTTCATAAATTGAAGCCAGAAATATCCCAGTGCTGCACTGGATGGTATTGAATTTGTGATGAAGTCCAATTTATTGGTCAGCTGCTCACAGATACTCTTTGTTTATTTCTTACTAGATGACAGTCTTAGAATCCAACATCAAAACCAGTATAATTTGGGTACTGATGCTCAATAAATGGTCTTTATCATACAAATACAGGAGGAATACATTAAGTGCCAAGCAAAAAGATGAAGACCAGTTGATTTATTCAGTCTGGCTTCTATTTTTATTGGAAAGTGTTTCCATTCCAAAAACTTTGAACAGAATCAGGCTCTCCTCCTTCGCAGAAAAAAAATATGTCTTTTACATTTGTTTATGATGGAATCTAAAATCTAATTAAAAAGTCTAACCATATACAAATGTGTTTGTTTCTTAATATCCCCTGTCTAAGAAAGCCAATAGGTACTTGGAATATCAATAGCTGGGAGGCTAGAAAAACCAAACAAATAAATCAAGACTGCATGTGCATGGGTGTGTGTGTTCTATCTGCAGGACTGGCATCTGAATAAGAAGAAAACCCACAAAGAAATATATACACAAAAAAATGTGTTCATGAATCGTACCTACACACTTAATAGTGGTATAATACAGATAATATGTTAAATAATAGACCAATAACTGGGAGGGCAGAGAAAGAAATTAAAGCCACTAAAATAACCTTCAATTTAATAGAAGGCTAAGATATTTTTTTCTGAATCAATATAGACTTTTTTTTCAATCTTGTGAATTTCATGACATACCAGTGGAGAGAAGAAAAATGATGAATTTGTGGGAAAAAGTATTATAGCATAATATGGTACAGTAATAATAAGACTGAAGATATGAGCTGTAACTTGTTAATATTTCTGTCACATTAGCAGCTAATTTTTGGATACAAAATATATAACATTATGGAAATTACAAAATTTCCATTGAAGTCTGCTAGTCCTTAGTGAACCTCATTCATGAAAAACTAGAAGGTCATTATCATAAATTATCTTTTAAACAGAAGAGTGTCATTGCACAGCAGAAGAAGTCTCTGCAATTGAACTGGAGTTTTTTGTTGTTGTTCTTACATATGTTCTTACATATGTCAAAACAATGTTGGTTTTTTTTCTGTGTGCAGAGTATAATGTAGTGCTGTGGTGTCATAATGAAATAGCAAATTGTCGTGAATGGGTGTTTTAGATCACTTAAAGAACTACTGTCAAAGGTATTAGCAAAAGTGGTTATAATATGATGTTGTAAAAGTGCGACTTAAAGTTCTATGGCAAGGTTCACTCTATTACTGTACGGCACAATCATTTGAACAATGATTCAAAACTACCAAGACATAAATCAAAGTTACCGTACTACAAGGTTATATGTGATATCAGTCGCTCACTAAAGAGCTGCCATTGGTAAAAGGTCTCTCTGTCTTGAGGAGCAACCTTGAGAGGCATCCCAGCTCAAGGGGAGATCATCGCCATGCAGCCACGATGCCTATCAGGGAGAGCTCAAAGAAAGCTCACTTAGGCTGTCATATTTATGGAATAAAGTGGTTGGCTCGTAGTCAAATTACATACGATGGGAATGGTATGCATGAGACTCCTTGTACCCACAACTTTCTTTGTTCCTTGATAAATGAGTCTTGGAAAAGCCCCACACTATTCATGTGTTAATTGCATGATCGTTGTTCCAAGCTCATATGCATTGATGGTCACTGTATCACTCTGCTCCTTTGTGGGTTTTCAGAGAATAGATTGAAACTAGAGGAGTTCTTGACCCGTTAACGGCTTAGGCCTTTGCCGCCTTTGGAGCCTGTACCAAACTACAGCTAGTTTTGTTAAGGGGTCAAGTGCATCCATCACACACAACTAGCCAAAATGTAAATAAATAGATGCCAAACTTGACCTCAGATGAACCATTACAAGAATGGCTCTTTTGTGCAAACTAAAACACTTTATTTCCAAAAGTGAAATCTGAGTTCCAGTTGAAATATTATCACTAACGGATTTCTCCTGACTGTCCTTACTCAAGTGGAAAGGGAAGACAATAATTTAAATACAAAATGAAGGGAAATATTACGCTTTCTTACCTTCTGGACAACTCAGGTCATCTCTATCTTACTTCTGTTCAATAGATCTCAGGTAGATGAGTT
Organism: Mycteria americana; assembly: GCF_035582795.1. Classification (NCBI taxonomy): domain Eukaryota; kingdom Metazoa; phylum Chordata; class Aves; order Ciconiiformes; family Ciconiidae; genus Mycteria; species Mycteria americana. The sequence continues at coordinate 115,150,863 of NC_134366.1, read as the reverse complement.
GCAGAGGAGCTCAGTGACAGAAGAATTATTTTTTATCTGCCTGAAACACAAAATCATGGATGAAGGCCAGAGAAGAGGTCACCTCCTTCCTACCTCTTTCCTTCCTTCCTTCCTTTCTTTCTTCCTTCCTTATTTCCTTTCTTTGTTTCTTTCTCTTCCTTCCTTTCTTCCTTCCTTCCTTCCTTATTTCCTTTCTTTGTTTCTTTCTTCCTTTCTTTCTTTCTTTCTTCCTCTTTCTTTCTTCTTTCTTTCCTTCCTTCTTTCTTTCCTTCTTTCTTTCTTTCTTTCTTTCTTTCTTCTTTCTTCTTTCTTTCTCTCTTTCTTTCTTTCTTTCTTTTCTCTCTCTTTCTTCAGCCTTTTCATCTTTTCTTTCTGTCTTTTAAGTCTTTCTGTTTTTTAATCTGCCTGGGGATAAGGGATTAGTTCTGAAGAAGAAAAGTGGCTAGTCATAGTTAAGCAAATAGGACTTGACTTAACCTGAAAGAAGCACCTGCTTAGTTAGTGAGTCATTGAAATGATGCTTGAATTCTGTGATAATAAGAAGCAATGATTGTAAAGGCAGAGAAAGTACTTCCATCATGTAGAAATATGCTAGCAGGCAAATGTTAAAATTTCTGAGAAATGAGATAAAAATGTAAGAAATGTAATAAAAATAGATTAAATGCATAAAAATAAGAAAACTAAGAAAAAAAGCTTAGAAATTTCTGATGTTGGAATTTTAGTACTTTCTTATTAGAACTGATCACTTCTATAAACTATGAGAATTAATTTAATGTTAAAGCATACAGGAAAACTCAAGTTCTAAAGGCATTTAAGCATGTGCTGTTATTTAAACTGAGAGAGAAAATTAAGAGGTCTGCCCAGGCCAGTCAAGAGTGCTAGATGGATCAAGCAGCTACTTTCCAGTGTACTGGATGTAGATTCAACAGTAGGGGAGTTTTACATGAGCTCTGTTTACACAAGCCAGGGAAGCCAGGAACATATCACAGAAAACAGAAGCTAAAAGAAAGTGTAAAAGTTTCTGGATTGTAATATATTTTCCAAGTCAATAAATTATTTTAGATACTAATTTTTATTTGTTTGGTAAATCTATGGTCTGTTTTTGCCAACAGATGGTAATATTGAACATAGTTCATAAATTCCTGAGGGGCAGAGGAAACTTGTCATTTAAGAACCAGTAGAAATTAGCAAATTGATATTCTAAAGTGAGTTAGAGGTCTAAGGTTACAACTGAGAATTAGAAACACCAAAATATCATCTAATCTATCCCCTCCACTCATAACATATAAATTTCTATATCTGTTACTGCTGGAAGATGTTTAGTTTGCTGTAGATATCTAATGTTGGCTACACCAGTATTACCACAAGCAATGTAGTCTGGTTTTCGTTTGGAGTTGGACATGGACGGGAGGTGAGATGCTCCTGATTCTTATCAGTACCTGACGTGTGGGCCTGGTTCCAGATAAAAGTGTGGGATAGAAAAATCTAAGTGTCTGTTGTCTACTTGAATGACTGCAAAGGGGGAAAGGGATAAAACCAGGCCTGCTAGAGATAAGCCTGGGGGTGGCACGCCAAAGTTTGAGGGACAGTGTGCTATCAAGGTCCTACAGATTGCCACCTCAGTGGAGGTAGGGGATGGAGATCCATGCAGCAGTAAAGAAGCAGGGGTTATTGATGTGTTAGAAACCACAGAAGTGCCTGAGAATGGTCACAAAGGAATTAGGGCTTGTCCCCCCAAAAAGGTGACAGGATCAATAGCCCAACTGAAGTGCATCTACAGCAACGCACACAGTATGGGCAACAAACAGGAGGAGCTGGAAGCCATTGTGCAGCTGGAAAACTATGATATAGTTGCCATCACGGAAACATGGTGGGATGACTCACACAACTGGAGTGCTGCAATGGATGGCTATAGACTCTTCAGAAGGGATAGGCAAGGAAGGAGAGGTGGTGGGGTAGCCCTGTGTGTTAGGGAGTGTTTTGACTGTCTAGAGCTCAATGATGGTGACAATAGGGTTGAGTATTTATGGGTAAGAATCAGGGGGAAGGCCAACAACGCAGATATCATGGTAGGAGTCTGTTAGAGACCACCCAACAAGGATGAAGAGGCAGAAAAAATATTTTATAAGCAGGTGTGAGAAGTCTCACAATCGCTAGCCCTTGTTCTTGTGGGGGACTTCAACTTACCAGATGGCTGCTGGAAATACAATATAGCAGAGAGGAAACAGTCCAGGAGGTTCCTGGAGTGTGTGGAAGAGAACTTCCTGACACAGCTGGTGAGTGAGCCAACTAGGGAAGGTGCCCCACTGGACCTGTTGTTTGTGAACAGAGAAGGACTTGTGGGTGATGTGGTGGTTGGAAGCCATCTTGGGCAGAGCGATCATGAAATTGACAGAGTTCTCGATTCTCAGAGAAGTAAGGAGGGGGGTCAGCAGAACTGCTACCTTGGACTTCCAGAGGGCAGACATTGGCCTGTTTAGGAGACTGGTTGACAGAGTCCCTTGGGAAGCAGTCCTGAAGGGCAAAGGAGTCCAGGAAGGCTAGACATTTCCTTAAGATTTAAGGAAATATTAAAGGCACAGGAGCAGGCCATCCCCATGTGCTGAAAGACGAGGTGGCAGGGAAGAAGCCTGGCCTGGCTGAACAGAGAGCATTGGATGGAACTCAGGAAAAAAACAGAGTTTATAACCTTTGGAAGAAGGGGCAGGCAACTCAGGAGGACTGCAAGGATGTCATGAGGTTATGCAGGGACAAAATTAGAAGGGCCAAAGCCCATCTAGAACTTAACCTGGCTACAGCCATAAAAGACAATAAAAAAATGTTTCTATAAATACATTAGCAATAAAAGGAGGCCTAAGGAGAATCACCATTCTTTATTGGATGCGGGGGGAAACATAGTGACAAAGGATGAGGAAAAGGCTGAGGTACTTAATGCCTTCTTTGCCTCAGTCTTTACTAGTAAGACCAGTTGTTCTGACGGTACCCAGCCCTCTGAGCCGGAAGACAGGGATGGGGAGCAGAACGAAGCCCCCATAATCCAAGGGGAAATGGTTAGCAACCTGCTACACCACTTAGGCACATACAAGTCTATGGGGCTGGATGGAATCCACCCAAGGGTCCTGAAGGAGCTGGTGGAAGTGCTCACCAAGCCACTTTCAATCCTTTATCAGCAGTCCTGACTAACCAGGGAGGTTCCAGTTGACTGGAGGTTAACAAATGTGATGCCCATCTACAAGAAGAGCCAGAAGGAGGATCCAAGGAACTACAGGCCTGTCATTCTGACCTTGGTCAGGGTAAGGTTATGGAGCAGATCATCTTGAGTGCCATCACGTGGCATGTACAGGACAACCAGGCAATCAGGCCCGGTCAGCATGGGTTTGTGAAAGGCAGGTCCTGCTTCTATGACACGGCAACCCGCTTAGTGGACGCTGGAAAGGTTGTGATGTTGTTTACCTAGACTTCGTAAAGCCTTTGACACCATTTCCCACAGCATTCTCCTGGAGAAACTGGCTGCTCATGGCTTGGATGGGCATACGCTTCACTGGGCAAAAAACTGTCTGGATGGCCATGCCCAAAGAGTTGTGGTGAATGGAGTTAAACCCAATTGGCGGCCAGTCACAAGTGGTGTTCCCCAGGGCTCAGTTTGTTTAATATCTGTTTAATATCTTTATCAATGATCTATTGGCCAAGAAGGCCAATAGCATCCTGGCTTGTATGAGAAATAGTGCGGCCATTAGGACTAGGGAAGTGATCGTGCCCCTGTACTTGGCACTGGTGAGGCTGCACCTCGAATACTGTGTTCAGTTTTAGGCCCCCCACTACAAGAAAGACACTGAGGTTCTGGAGCGCATCCAAAGAAGAGCAAGGAAGCTGGCGAAGGATCTAGAGCACAAGTCTTATGAGGAGCAGTTGAGGGAACTGGGCTTGTTTAGTCTGGAGAAAAGGAGGCTCAGGGGAGACCTTATCACTCTCTACAATTACCTGAAAGGAGGTTGTAGAGAGGTGGGGGTCGGTCTCTTCTCCCAAGTAACAAGTGATAGGACGAGAGGAAATGACCTCAAGTTGCACCAGGGGAGGTTTATATTGGATATTAGGAAAAATTTCTTCACTGAAAGTGTTATCAAGCATTGGAACAGGCTGCCCAGGGAAATGGTTGAGTCACCATCCCTGGAGGTATTTAAAAGACATGTAGATGTGGTGCTTAGGGACAATGTTTAGTGGTGGACTTGGCAGTGTTAGCTTTACTGTTGGACTTGATGATCATAAAGGTCTTTTCCAACCTAAATGATTCAATGATTCAATGATTCAAGGATTCTGTGATTCTGTGACGACACAAACAGCACAGTAAATTTTAACATTTACCTCCTAGCATATTTCTAAATGATGGAAGTACTTTCTCTGCCTTTACAATCACTGCCTCTTATTGTGAATGCATCCAGAAGTCCCTGTAATATTTGTAGTGTAAGGAGCTTTACAGGGTTAAAATTTGTTTCAGGACAAAAGTGGGGCAGGAAAAAAATATTCTTAAATATAGCTCTTTCTTTCCTTTTAATCTTTTCCAGAAACTTTCATAGGAGTTCATTTTGGACTGAAGTAGGTGGGTTACTTTTGCAATTTCTTATTCAACTGAATTTTTACTTAATTTTTGCCCAGACCTTGTTCTGATACGCTGACATACCCTGAGACTAGTAGAAAAAGAACTATTTGAACTTGGTCTTGAAAGAGGATGTTAATGTTCTGATAATTAACAAACAGTTCAAGACTGTTATTTTATTGTTTAATGGCAAACCACATACAGAAGAGTAGAAATCTAATGGCAAGAGCATAGTCCTAGGTTACATCCTGATTTCCCCAGCAATCGCCAAAAGTTTTATTTCGGTCTTTTGATTTTAACTCTGAGTACTTTTGGAAACCACCTGGCGAGCATGCTTGCATTCTAAGACAAAAATGAAACTTACTCTACCTGGCCTAAGGCAAACACCACTGGATTGTCTCCACTGGAGGCTACAAAAGGAAGAAGAAAGTATTAGGGCAGCTGCAAACAACAGTAAATCCAAACAGGTCAAAGACCTAAAGCCTAAAGCCTTGATGCTTCTTAACACAGATATTAGCAGTAAGGGGAATATAGCTAATAAGGTTAATAAATCTAATAAGAATAAGAATAATTTCATGGTTAAAACTGTGGTTGATGTCAGCTAGCACCCTGACTGGTAGACTCAGTAAACAAGCCAAGGATTCAAGGTCTGAGCTAAAGTATACTGGTCTCAGCTGCCATTTTAAACTTTCATATGGTTTGGATCAAACCTTCCAGTTATGGTAGTTTATGGAATAGTTATGGAAACCATTGCCCTTTCATTGTGTCTTCAGTTTGGGGCCAAGTCACTTTCTCAACATTGAGAAGTATTTGTTGCCAGAGTGGACTGATTCCAGTAATCAAGCAGCATTTTAATCTTTATTATTTCAGCATCGTTTTAGTCCTAATTTTTGTTTTTATAATGTGAAGATAACTTTAATAAGAAATCTTTGATGTTGCCTATTCTGTGTGACTGTTCTACAGATGGATTTTCACATACTTTATGCCAGGAAGTCTTTTCTGTGTCCCTTGCTTGTTGTTTCCCAATAACTTAAGGTTATATATTTGAAACATATTTTAATCAGCCTCAGTTGCTGTCAGGACTGGGTATGATGTGTAGATGGTGAATGACACACCGGAGTGGTTCATGACTCGTGATTTTGGCCTCAGTACCTTAATGTTGAGGCCCTAGTGAAATATGTGTACTGTATTATCTTTCCCTACCTTTCTGGCCACATGATTGGATTAATGAAGCTCTTGTGCAGATATTGCTAGCAATTCTTTTGGTGTTATTGAATGCAGCAATGCACTGACATGCAGTTATTATGTGTTATGGTTTTATGATCTGTTTTGTATTATTTTTTGCAACTGTGGATTTTCTGGCCTGCCTTTTGAGATTTAATTGTAGAGAAAAAATATATTTTCCATCCAGGAGATAAATTTCCCTGACTCAGTGAGCAATTCTGCAATAGTTGCATAGCTACTGATGTGATTTTTGGTCTTTTTGTTTCTTCTCTGTCAACAGTAATTTTGATGTGAAAGCTGATTTCTCCTTAATGGGGAGCACAACTCATCTGAGCCCCTTGGTTACAAAGATGACGGTGAGGATCTAATCTTTATATTTTGAGGAAGAAAGCTATAGCAGGTATTGCACCATAACAGGCATTTTGGAGGCTAATAGCTTTCATAAATACATAAAAATTTCCAGTATTGCTTGCCTTTTTTTCCTAAAATTTTTGATCAGGGCAGGTAGAGTTCAGGATCCTGCAGGAGTAGATATACCACAAAAGGAGTAACAGAGGTAACAGCTGGTAACTCCACAGACAGTTGTTACAGAGAGCGGGAGTGGGACTGACCATTTCTATTAGACCTGTTCAGAGTACCCTTCTCTTTGTGGTTTCTTTTTTCCTGCCCTCAGGACAAGCTACCCAAACTTTTTCTCTCTGTAGCAGGGCACAGCAGAGATGCCCAGTCTGACAGTAAGTCAGCCTGGTCTCTGTGGCTGAGGCTGGGACCATGACCAGGTCCACTGGGGACCTTTTATGGAATGTTTGCTTTTAGTGTGTCTAAGTAGTGTCTACTCAGAAAGTCTCACCTGAATGGTTTAGGATCCAAAGGCATTTCAAGAGCTCCAGCTTGGCTTTCCTATTTTATTCTGTTACCTTTTGTCCCAAGTTAAATCATAACTGTCACCTTGCAGTTGTAAATTTAGAAAGAAAATGAGCACACAAAAGATAGAGCAGTAGTACTCTGCTTATTTTGTTACTGAATTTCTACATCAAGGTCCTTAAGTTCTATATGGTAACGTAGGATTTATCTTGAGTGGATAGCTTTCGACCTTGTAGTCTGTTGTCTTGATCTGAAATTACACCTCACTCATCACTTCAGTGTCAAAAGATGTATCAGTATTCACAGCAGCAGCAGATTCCTCAGAGGAAAGGAATGTATCTGTTTACCATAAACATTGTCAGTTATTCTTACCCTCTGTATTCTTACCCTTTTTCCCAGTTCATATACCTCCAAAGTACTAAATTGTTGCATTGACATCATAAAATTTTTCTCACCCTTGAAAAGTACATCTGGAGGCTGAGAGCTTCATCTCATCAGTCTGCTAACGACAAAACCACACAAATTTCTCCCAAATTATAAGTCTTATTGTGTCCAAGTACTGCTAAAAAATGAAAAGGATTTTACTTTCAGCTTAAGTTTTGAGTTGAGAAACCTTAAGGTTTTCAATATGCTTGTTTAATAGTCAGAACTTTTTCTAGTCAGGCTTGATTTGATCTAGATTGTGCAAATTTGCTTTCTCTTGGCACTTCTAAGACTTCTTAAAATAGGTGAAGATGACTTTTTAAGGCAGTTTGGTAACAAGTGTAATGATAAAATGTTATGCATTTATGACTGTCAGATTCTTCTGCTCTCTTATAACATATTCTTTGATTAGTTAAAATCAAAATAGAATATAGCATAGAGAGACACACCAAATATTTATTCCACCCTGAAATTTTGACCATAGATATTAGATGCTGTAAGAAAGTATATCAGGAAGCTTGCTTTACCAAGTTTAGTTGTCCTTAGGAGAAATAGAAACTTTAGGGAACAGCAAGAGGTAAAAGGAGAAATGGTCACACCCAAGGTTTTTTATGCTCCCCTCATGGACTGTATGAATGCTTATATTCATGCTCTGCCTTCACGGACTGTTCTAATTGAATAGGAGTAGTACTAGATAGCTTACGCATTGTATGGATCTTAATTTTTTTAACCTTCCTATTAACAGTAAAATAATATTATTCTCTAAACTGTTCCTTGTAGATTTGTCTATCACAAATTGATTACATGTGATATCTGTAACCCGAAAACCTTTATTTTCCCTGAATACTAAAATTACTAGGAAAGAAAAGCAAAACACTTTTGTCAATTGTCTTCAAAATTCATTATTTTAATTCTTATAAATTATGTAGTGTAGTGACTAGCATCATTTTACCTAAAAAACATTTATCTAAATCATAATCATCAGTTTTAGAGGCAGAAAAGTTTCAGTCTTGCTGCTAATTTTCTGCACATCTCTTTGCAATTATAGGCTGAAGGATAACACCACCACATGGAGATGACTTCTGGAACTATTTCACACAACAAAAATGATCACAATTACAAACACTGTTTTTAATAAGTAGTAAGAATTTTACTGCTTTCTTCATTAAAATGTACTTTAAATCACAAGAATTTTTGAAACTGTAGGAATTTCCAGGAATGTTTGGCATTGTCCTAACTCAGTTCCCTTTAAAGAACCTGTTTGTAAAAAAAAAATCAGTGAGGTAAAGAGAAGAAAATTTCAGTTAATGCTAGTTAATGCTAATTCTTTTATATTCACCTTATTTATTTGTAACATTCTGCAACTTATTACTGTAATTCATTCATTAAAAGGATTGGGGATCTCCAAATACATATCCTTGTGAGGATACTGTCTTAGTTAGGTAGATACGAGAGGTTTAAACAGATTATACCTACAGATTGTGAAGGAAAAGTGTTCAAACTCATATCAAGATTATTTCTATTATCATAATTCTCTTTCAAGGATTCTGCAAGCTAATGCAAACATGAAGTTTAAAACATTTTTTGCATGTTGATTATACTCACTCAACTCTCATTGACGCACAGAATCACAGAATCACACAGAACCGTATAGGTTGGAAAAGAACTTTAAGATCATCGAGTCCAATCGTAAAGCTAAAACTACCAAGACCACCACTATACCATGTCCCTAAGCACCTCATCCAAACGTCTTTTAAATACCTCCAGGGATGGCGACTCAACCACTTCCCTGGGCAGCCTGTTCCAAGGCTTGATAACCCTTTCTGGGAAGAAAAATTTCCTAATATCCAGTCTAAGCCTCCCCTGGCGCAACTTGAGGCCATTTCCTCTTGTCCTATCACTTGTTACCTGGGAGAAGAGACCAACCCCCACCTCTCTACAATATCCTTTCAGGTAGTTGTAGAGAGCAATAAGGTCTCCCCTCAGCCTCCTTTTCTCCAGGCTAAACAACCCCAGATCCCTCAGCTGCTCCTCATAAGAATTCTGCTCCAGACCCTTCACCAGCTTCGTTGCCCTTCTCTGCACACGCTCCAGCACCTCAATGTCCCTCTTGTAGTGGGGGGCCCAAAACTGAACACACTATTCGAGGTGCGGCCTCACCAGTGCCGAGTACAGGGGCACGATCACTTCCCTACTCCTGCTGGCCACGCTATTTTTGATACAAGCCAGCATGCCATTGGCTTTCTTGGCCACCTGGGCACACTGCTGGCTCATATTCAGTCGGCTGTCAACCAACACCCCCAGGTCCTTTTCTGCCTGGCAGCTTTCCAGCCACTCTTCCCCAAGCCCATAGCGTTGCATGGGGTTGTTGTGACCCAAGTGCAGGACCTTGCACTTGGCCTTGTTGAACCCCATACAATTGACCTCGGCCCATCCATCCAGCCTGTCCAGGTCCCTCTGCAGAGCCTTCCTACCCTCCAGCAGATCAACACTCCCACACAACTTGGTGTCATCTGCAGACTTACTGGGGGTGCACTCGATCCCTTTGTCCAGATCATTTATAAAGATGTTAAACAGAACTGGCCCCAACACAGAGCCCTGGGGAACACCGCTTGTGACCAGCCACCAACTGGAGTAAACTCCATTGACCACCACTCTTTGGGCCTGGCCATCCAGCCATTTCTTTACCCAGCAAAGAGTACACCCGTCCAAGCCATGAGCAGCCAGTTTCTCCAGGAGAATGCTGTGGGAAACCGTGTCAAAGGCTTTACTGAAGTCTAGATAGACAACATCCACAGCCTTCCCCTATCTACTAGGCGGGTCACCTTGTCGTAGAAGGAGATCAGGTTGGTCAAGCAGGACCTGCCTTTCCTGAACCCATGCTGGCTGGGCTTGATCACTTGGTTATTCTCTACATGCCGTGTGATAGCACTCAGGATGATCTGCTCCATCAGCTTCCCCGGCACCGAGGTCAGGCTGACAGGCCTGTAGTTCCCCGGGTCCTCCTTCCAGCCCTTCTTGAAGATGGGCGTCACATTAGCTAATCTCCAGTCAGCAGGGACCTCCCCAGTTAGCCAGGACTGCTGGTAAATGATGGAAAGGGGCTTGGTGAGCACATCTGCCAGCTCCTTCAGTACTCTCGGGTGGATCTCATCAGGCCTCATAGACTTGTGAGTGTCTAAGTGGTGCAGCAGGTCACCAACCATTTCCCCCTGGATTATGGGGGCTCCATTCTGGTCCCCATCCCTGTCTTCCAACTCCGGGGGCTGGGTACCCAGAGAACAATTGGCCCTGCTATTAAAGACTGAGGCAAAGAAGGCATTAAGTACCTCAGCCTTTTCCTCATCCTTGGTCACTGTGTTCCCTCCCCCATCTCCTAGGGGCTGGAGATTCTCCTTAGCTCTCCTTTTGCTGCTAATGTATTTGAAGAAGTGTTTTTTGTTGTCTTTTACAGCAGCAGCCAGACTGAGCTCTAGCTCAGTTTTGGCCCTTCTAATTTTCTCCCTGCACAGCCTCGCTACACCTTTGTAGTCCTCCTGGCTTGCCTGCCCCTTCTTCCAGAGGTCGTAGACTCTCCTCTTTTTCCTGAGTTCGAGCCAGAGCTCTCTAGTCAGCCAGGCCGGTCTTCTTCCCCGCCGGCTCGTCTTTCGGCACCTGGGGACAGCCCGCTCTTGTGCCTTTAGGACTTCCTCCTTAAAGAATGTCCAGCCTTCCTGGACCCCTTTGCCCATTAGGGCTGCCTCCCAGGGGACTCTCTCGACCAGTCTCCTAAACAGGCCGAAGTCCGCCCTCCGGAAGTCTAAGGTGGCAGTTTTGCTGACACCCCTCGCCGCTTCTCCACGTATCAAAAACTCTATCATTTCGTGATCACTCTGCCCAAGACAGCCTCCAACCATCACATGGCTCACAAGTCCTTCTCTGTTTGTGAACAACAGGTCCAGCGGGGCACCTCCTCTCATTGGCTCACTCACCAGCTGTGTCAGGAAGTTATCTGCCACACGCTCCAGGAACCTCCTGGACTGTTTCCTCTCTGCTGTATTGTATTTCCAGCAGACATCCGGCAGGTTGAAGTCCCCCACAAGAACAAGGGCTAACGATCGTGAGGCTTCTCCCAGCTGCTTATAGAATAGTTCATCTGTCTCCTCATCCTGGTTGGGTGGTCTGTAACAGACTCCCACCACAATATCTGCCTTGTTGGCCTTCCCCCTGATTCTTACCCATAGACACTCCACCCTATCATCACCATCATCGAGCTCTAAACTATCCAGACACTCCCTGACGTATATGGCTACCCCACCACCTCTCCTGCCTCGCCTATCCCTCCTGAAGAGTTTATAGCCATCCATCGCCACACTCCAGGGCCATGAAATGACTCAAGGCCATGAAAAGGGATCAAGATGGTTTTTTAAGGGAAGAATTACCATAGACATAAGGTTAAGAACTACTGTTTATATCTTAAAGAGCACAAAATTAGGAGGATATTCTATGGTCTAACGAAGATGGAGGAAATAATTACATGAGAACTCCTGTTTGTAGATCCCAAAATATGAAACCTTCTCATTCAGATTTATCTTCCTTTTCAAAAGACCTACTTTCAAAATACCTATTCTTTCCAATAAAGATAAAATTAAAACACCTTTGTGTACATTTGACCTGAAAAGAATTATTATAAACTCAGTGTAGGTTTGCTCTAGTTTTCTAAAGTCACATTTAATACAATACGATTTGTATTACATAGCCATACAACCCTTTGTATGGCAATTAAGAATTTTATGTTTTTACAAGCAAAGAGTTTTTTTAACTTATTATTTTTATATCACATTCACAATGCCTTGTAGCACATTTGGACACACAGATTTGTAGCTAAATTCTTTGAGAATTTGGTAGTGATAGAAAAATATATACAGATTTTACTGTCTGACTTAACAATGTGGAAGTCTATAATAATCAGTTAGGGAAGGACAGAACTTGAAAAAAATGTGTATGATCATCTACAACTGTGCATTCATACCTATGTACATCTGCAAATTCTTATTTCTTTTATGCATTATAACTTCTCAGCTTTTCCTTAGTTTAAATGTCATCACAACTCTTTATCACAACATGATTTCTTACAATGAATTTTGTTTCTCCATCTCCTTTTTTGGTGTTTTTCTATACTTAAATCTTGCTGTATCATTTTAAATCCTTTTTAACCACTGTTATTCTAATATTTCTATCAGATTGAAAATGTCAGGTTCATACCCATCCTACTGTACTCTGTCATGCTACCCTCTTCATCCAATTCTAAGTGCAATCTGTCCAACCTAACTCTGATTGTAAATGCCACCTCATATCTAATTGCCTGTTACATACATACAAATCACCCTGTTCACAAGAAGATTAAAAAAAAAAAAAGATAACCTGAAAACAGCTTTGTGTTTAATCAGGGGTAGATCCATAAATAGTAGGAAGGAATGCAGCATAAATTATTTTTATGTACAGTCTGCTTGGAAAGCGGCTATGAACAATAATAGATAACTGGAATGGACTTTGAACCATAATACTGACCCTGACACCAAGGCATTTTGCTGCTTTCTTACGTGCTTGCTACTTGCTGTCTGTCATTTTTATTTAGATTGCAAGCTCTCTAAGCAGACTTTGTCCCAGTCTTTGTATGACATGGATCAAATCAAGCTCTTGATTTCTTCTGGCTGCTCTAAATATGGATCCTAGAAGCATTTACTAGTTCACCCACATCTGGCCTCCTAGATTAATTTCAATGCTTTTTTCAAAAGCTGAGTTAAATAGGAAAAACAAGTGTACAGTGTGATAGAAGCAGTCCACCATATCCAGGTAATTTTATGTTATATTAAATTAATAATTTTAGTTTATATTATATGAAGTCTTGCATATTTTTAGAAACTAAATCAGATTTTTTACAAACTACTTAGATAAGTATATTTTTACAGGCTATTTTTTCTGTACCCATTTTCCTGATATCATCACATAATAAGTGTTCTGTGTCCTTTTATAAAATTGTTGTATACTTTCAAACATCAAAGAAATGGGATGCCGTATCAGTGGAATCATATTTCAACATTCAGTTTGAATCAACAGTCATTTAATAACCAATATTTAGAAATAAAACTCCCTCTCAGTCACTATTTCTTAAATATCTATATTGGCAAATATGTAGATTTTGTAATGATATTGCAGGCTGGACTATCCTGTCTATATATGTCTATATATATATCTGTATCTTAACATGCTCCCAGACGAGTCCAGATACACCTTTACATGAGTCAGAAATGTTCCCTTGACTCAAAGAAGGCGAATGGTATCCTGGGCTGCATTGCGCAAAGTATTGCCAGCAGGTCAAGGGAGGTGATCCTTACCCTCTACTCAGCACTGATGAGGCCACAGCTGGAGTGCTGGGTCCAGTTCTGGGCTCCCCAGTACAAGAAGAACATGGACATACATACTGCAGAGAGTCCAACAAAGGGTCAGGAAGATGATGAAGGGACTGGAACATCTCTGATATGAGGAAAAGCTTAGAGAGCTGGGGCTGTTCAGCCTGGAGAGAAGAAGGCTCAGGAGGTATCTTATGAATGTATATAAATGTCTGAACGGAGGGTGCAAAGAGGACAGAGCCAGTGACAGGACCAGAGGCAATGGGCATAAACTGAAACAAGAGGTTCCCGATGAACATCAGGAAACAATTCTTCTGTGTGCATAGATTACCTAGAGAGATCGTGGAGTCTCCATCCTTGGAGATATTCAAAAGCTGTCTGGGCATGATCCAGGGCAACCAGTCTAGGTGTCCATGTTTGAACAGGGGGTTTGGACGAGAGGACCTCCAGAAGTCCCTTTCAACCTCAGCCATTATCTGATTCTGTGATACTGTGACATCTGACATGTTCTTTTGGTCTGTTGCTGGTTTAAATAGACAAGCTGCTTGAGATGAAGAATGGTGTTTTGCCAGCATCCTCTTAGGAAATATTTGGGGTATTAAAAGCCTAGCTTTAAAGAAAAATGAGAGGTTTTCTCCAACAGGTCAGCCAGAATTTGTTCTCAAACTTAACTCACAGCAATAATCCAACACTTTCAGAAATATTTGAGAGACATAGCTAAATCTTGCTAACCTACATAAATTTATACATTTCCCTATCATCAAGATTATGGAGCTGGTTATGATTAATGAAACATTCCTGTTAATGAAAAAACTTATAGAAACATTGTTTTGGTCAATAAAACTATTGTATTTTATACTACCTGAGGATTTGACCCTGAAATGGATCATAAGTGTCATACCTTTTTTTTCAACTTTATTCACAGTGGGGTAATTCAATAAGTTAATAATTTAATAATTCAGTGGGGTAATTTAATTTTGACACTTAACTTATCAGGAGGTTGGAGAAACATTAAAACATTCGTAAAACATAAAAAGCATCTCCAGAGTCCTTCATGCTCATGTTTTGCCACCTGTATTTTTTGTTTGGTTCATATTCTTCCATAGGTGATGAACAATAATGAGAACAGCTTGGATTTGTCAGGACGAATATGTGTGCTCTGCTAAGGACCATGAATTACCAACAACATTTTCAAAAATGAAACATAACTTGTTTAACACATTTGTATATCTTAAAAGCCAGCTGAACATATGAAGATTTTCAGAAGATTCTTTAAAAGCAAAACCGTCAAGTATGTTGATTTATGCCTCGTCTTGATATTGAAATGCATTATAATTATCCTAGTCAAAGCTTTATGGGGCAACATACCCATTCCATAAGACATACCTCCAATTAGGTATTTTAGCCAGAACAACCATTTCTCATAGTATAAAATGTATATGTATATATATTTACATTATATATATATATCATATGTTTGTTTATATTGATGTATGTGTATATGTGCATATATGTGTTCGTATGTATATCATATATATAAAGAAAGATATATGATATAGATAAGATATAGCTATATAGCTCTATCTACGTATGTACTGGTCCTAAAAAACCCATAGTCTCGCACTAAGGCTTCTGCATTTCCATATTGGAGTGTTAGATTTCTGTTTTGATGAGGACTCATAATCAAGTGAAGTTATATTTATGCAATGCAGCCTAAAACCCCACAAGAAGCATAGATTTGGAATTTACTTCAGTCCTGTGTTCTCTGATGTGACACTGATTTATGGGTGTCTCAGGCTCTGGCACTGTAATGCTTCATTTTATGTTTCAGTGATCCTCTGGTGGCTGGAACTCGACAGTAACAATTCAAATCAGTAAATGGGATGGTTCCACCCTAAACTTCTTCATGGAATGGGTGGAGCACAGTCTTTGTTCCTTTAGGGGGAGTTTAGAAGGTGCTTCCTCTCCAAATGAAATCAAACTCTAGTGTATTAACCACATTTCCTGTGCTGATACAAACTGATCTGTGAACACGGGTAGATTTTTAAGCATCTATTTCTGTGATTACCCTGGCCAAAACATTTATTTCTTTCAGAGCAGGTGCTAAATCTCCACTACACCAGACCTCTCATCATTGCTTCCAAAAATCCTATTTTTTCCTTTGTAAATAACAAGTTTTAAGCACAAAGCTGTAGTGAGATCTTCAGCAATCCGAGTGTATGTTAGACACTACCCATTCCCCTTTCTAGGTTCATTCCAGCCCTAGGAATAGTGACTTCAAGTGCAAGAATTTTCCTTTTCTTCCTCCAATTCTTCCTGGCCTCCTTCTGACTTCAGTAGCTGCCAAGGATCTAGCTGCATAGAAAAACAATATCCAGAATTGTTCAGGCATACTTACCCCAGCCTGGTCCTCTGCATATTTTTCTGACATAGCATATTTTTCTCTTGCTGTGCTTCTGACTCTGAATATGTGTGCTCGTAATATTTAACAGGGAGTGCGGAGCAAATAGTAAGTAGAGGTTTATTACATGTAACACAAGTCTTTCTGTAATCTCCAAATCAGAGATGCACTGGAACCATTACTGTCATCATAACTACTGTTTAAAACCAAAAGATGCCCCTGGAAAAGCAGAATTGTTGGTGCAGATGAACTTTGATGGTGTTTCTGGCATTGTTTCAGTTGTTCATCAAAATGCTTCATTTTTATCTCTGCGCAAAGAAACAGGAATGAGATTGAGCTTAATGGCTAGCAATTTAACAATTTAGTTGTTTGGAGGTATACGACCTAGGAAAAGTATCTGTGATTGGCTCTGATCACATTTTCACAGTGTCATTATAATAATCACTTAGTATCACTATTAAACACTTGACAAGCTTTTCATTATAAGTCTGTTATTGGGAGTTTTCAGCTTAAATACATTATCCCCTAACAACCATGGCCTTAATGTAACAGGAGGAAAACATATACTTTGTGACATTTTCCTTTTTTTTTTTTTAGATAAAATACATAAAGCAGCAGAGAAAAGGTGAAAACAACTGCTTGATCTGGTTTTAATATGTGATTTAGGCTTTTTCACATGCATAATCTTAATCAGCTATAAACCAAAAAAGAATTAGATATACATGAGTAATAAGAGCTGATTCTTACCCCGTGTTAACAACCAAAAGATGAGGGTGGGGGCAAACCTTATCGCTGGAATATGCTGCTTCAGGAAAGATACCTTAATCAAACAGGTATTTACATAAAGCTAAGCACATGCTTAATTTCCAGCAGCCCAAGGTGTTTTTTCTTATGAAAGACATGAAATTAAAATTTCTTAAAAAAATCCACTAAAGAAACAGACAGTACTGTGGTAATATTTGTATTTTAGAATCTCATAGCCTTATATTTAACAACCTTTTCTCTAAACCTGAGAAATTTCTTTATTTACCATCCCAATTAATGTAAGATCTAATTCAGACTGTGTAACAGTACAAAAAAGGAATTTCACAGTGTTAGTCTGTGACCTTCCAGAGGAATGTGAACTGTAATATACAGACCCAATGTGCAGTCTTTTCTGTTGTAGGAAGATTACATTTCAGAGGTTTGTCCACATTGTGAGGAAAAGATATATGTTAAAATAGTGGAGGTGTATTTGAGATATTTACCTAATGCTATTAATTTCTCAATACCTAGTCTCAAAACTCCTAAGATGATTCTTCTCATGAAATGTCTGATATATTATAAATGAAATGGAAAACCTAGTTATTTTTAATCATTTGAACAGACAAGACAAGAAAAATGGATCTAAGGCTGACAACAGTTCTAAGCTGAATCACAAGGATGAATTTCATAGCTTTGATCATATAAAAAGCCATTGGGATTTGGTTAAGAAAAAAAAGTTTATCTATCAAAAGAGGTAAATTCATGATCATTCTAGATTTCAGAAGGAGGTAGGGAAATAGACTCGCTAAGAGGGAGATCGTTTTGTTTTGGTGTGTGGCAGTAGAGGAAGAGGAAGAAAAAGATCCATTACGTTTTGAATTATGACAATTCCCATAAAATGGCCTACCAGAAAATGAAACCACATCTTGATTCTGGAAATAGCAAACATGATGTAATAACTATAAACCCATCCAGCTCCTACAAGCTACAGGAGGACAGGATGTGGGAAGGAAAAGACATCCTCTATACTGAAAGCATGAAGTTAGCCCTTGAGTACAGGAGGAAGGAAATGAATCAAAATGACATGTCAGTACTGAAGATATTAATTATTACCAGATTTTCACACAGAAATCCCACAGGTTTTCTGTCAAAAGAAATACATTCAAAATCAAAGCAAGTTGTTATTTATGCGTAGGTAATATAAGAGAAAGTTTATCAAGGACAGCCCATTCTCCTGGCACAGAACAAAGCTCTCTTCTTTCCTGGCAAGAAGAAGAGTTCTTTCCTCTGGAGAATACTTCTTTTCCGAGAAGAGGATTTTCAAGGGATGTTGGTTTTCTGTAATGTTCTTCTGGGACCTTCCCTGGTCTAGCTATATTCCAGTTCTACATATTGTGTAAAATCAGGACAAGAGTGAAATATTAAAGATTCACTAACATTAGTTCTGTTACTGTAAACTATGTTAAAAAAAAAAAAGAAAAAAAGAACTGCATTTACTCAGTCAGTGCAATGTTCTAAGTCTTCAAGGCAGGGCCAAATTGAAAAGCAAGTACTTGAAGCAACAAAGAAATAATGATGTATTGCATAGGTAGAATAAATGAGGTGTAGATGTGCCATTTAAAACACTGCACTGAAAACGGAGTCCTCAGAGTTGTTAGAGAGATGGTGGTTGACAAGGTTGCCTAAAGTAGTTATTTTTTACACATCACAAGTGAAGTGGAAAACACATACTGGAAGACTATGAGACTTCTGATCCAGAATCAGAATAATAGACTTATTCACATTCAGCAGACATATTCTTATGGCACTTATGATCAACAAACTCCAAATGAGAACAAGAAGGTAGATGGAATTCAATGGTTGAAAGACTTTACCAAAAGGCACATCATTTGTAATTTGTAGGCTGACTGTGGGAGAAAAATACATATCATTCATGTTGCAAAGGGAAACTTATTATGTATCCAGACCATGTATTGGCATATAAGCTTGTCCTGTATTTTCTAGAGCTAAAGAGGAAATTGAAAGCAAAGTAACATATATCTAAGCAGTTTTGAGCAGTAAAGCTTTTCAAATTATATATGCAACAAAGTGCACCTTGTGAAAGAAGCATGACCACCTCAACTCTCTTTTCATCAAGGTTCAGTAAATGTACTAGTTTCCGACATGTTTTTTTAAAATAAATTTACCAATGCAGAGCAACTGATGAACTCAGATGCTCTCATAAGCAGGAAAAAGATTGTCCACCAAAGCACACTTTATGAATTTTTTAACAGGCAATGTCAAATTCTATGTGGATTCCAAACAGACTGGAGGCTTGGTCTGGGACAGTAACTGTGTTTGTACTGCTTTAAACATCCAACCCACGGACTGTTCCCTACTCCTTAAGCTAAATTATATTGGGCATTTCAAATATGCATTGATGTAGCCTATTCCTCCATCATGGAACAGTGGTTACACTTACAACTCATAACTCTTAGAGCAATCTGTGGTTAGATACATACCCCCGTATGCCCCTGTGCATCTTCATCCAGACCCTTCAAGACCACAAACACCATGTTCAGCTGCACTGGTGGCTTTCATTGCAAAAATTGACATGAGCTCAGCATTGAGGTAACATCTTTTACATGTCGCAATAATGTTCTGCCCACTGTCACAGCTCATGATGTCTGTCATCGAAACTGTATATTCTGCCTATGATTTTGACTGACAGTCTTTTCTATCTTGGACTGTTTATAGATCTTCCTCGGTCTCTGTCATGATGTCACTCTGGCTGCCACTGGTTAGAAACATCAAATTGGATGGGTAGGACAGTACTTCTAAGAAATTAGGATTAAACTCAATGCTAATGATACAAGTATGGAGTTGTTACCTTTGCGGTTTTCTTCAGGAAGCTGCTGTCAAGAAACAGCACATCCCTTGCGAACATTTCTTATCAGATGAGAGAACAATAATTATTGCTTCTTTGGAGTCATGCTGTCCTCAGCTTCTGAGAGCCAGTTGAGGATTGGCAAGCCTCTTTGGGAATGATTGCGTCAGTTGTCCATGCAGTCATTATCCAGGTTGTCTATGGGTGATTTACTGTGACAACCTATCTGAGGTCATGGAAGCTTTTGCACAACATACGCTGGCCAACTGGCAGAGGACAGCAGGCAAGGCCAGGTAAGATGTGTCCCATGAGTATTTTATGGGTATATCATCTGCAATTGCTGGCATTCATTTGCTCCTGAAGCACTACCAAGGATCAGCAATAGGATAAACCATTAGCCAGCCATGTGTAACATCCGAGAGCCTTTAGGGATTCATCTTTATATGAAAGGGGATAGGATGACAAATTCTTTTTATCCATGGCTATCGGAGCACATGGGGCATGAGCAGGACTCTACAGGGAACAAGATACTCCTTTAATCATTTTTACTGTGCATTCACTTTGGGACAGTCATGGGCCATGCAGCTTCTCCGTGGAAGGTACATTCATCCAGCTGACAAAATGTGTGATCTGACATTTCCAACAATGTGCAGATTATCACTGACTGCTGCACTTAGTGCAATCTATGTGAAGATGTTTGCAGTATATTCAAGGCAAATGAGTATCTTTCATGCTATTTGCAATCTTGTATCCACTATCGGTAAATGTTTCCAAATGCAGATTTCCAAATAATCATACTGTAATGGGACTAAGTACAGCAATAAAGCACTTGCTTTGAGTCACATATAGATTTAAGATGAGGAAGTCTGGAGAATGCTGTTCATTTAATAACTCATAAGAGCCAGCTTCACTAGGTGTTAAGTGGTTTTTGTAGCATGCTGAATACTCATAGCTTAAAAAAAACCCAAAGTATTCTTCCTGCTTCACTGACTGTGTTCAGCACTTTCCATGTTTTTATGGTGGGGACCTAAAAATGCAGACTCCTGCACTGCTTCACTGACAAACATTCATTGTTCCTGGAAGTAACTTTAAAGAAGGGTAGAAATATCTCTACCTGTCTTCTGTATCCTGTCCAACAAACTCCTTATTGTCTCTTACAATTAATTTACAGCAAAGATACATCATCTGCATAAGATCAAATTATTTCACACAAATCACTCCTGGGACATCACAAGGGTACATCTACACTTTAAACAGGGTAGGTGGATCAGATAACAGAAATGTGGAGGGTCAGAACAAGCTAACTCATACTGCCAGGTGTGGGTATGTAAAAGTAATTGGAGTAAGATAAAGATAATAGAAACTGTTTTGCACTTGGTATACTTTTTCTACATAGATATGAAATACACGAACAGCTGTATTTGGTATTCATGTCAATAAGTTTATTCCATCCTACAGAAATCACACTGTCACTGTAATCATATGAAAAAAATTATCTCTGAGAATTAAACCGATAATTGCTAATGTAATTTGTGATGATCTAAACTAAAACATGGGGGATTTTTGGCATGCATGGGGAAAATATATATTTATATGTACCAAAGCTATCACTGACTGCAAGAAAATTTATAACATCTAATATATCTTGTCACAATGGATGGCAGATTTTACTGAAACACTTACTAATGAGACCATTGTTTTTGGATTCCTTACCCAACAGCATAATTGCAGCTGACAAAAACCATCTTAAAATTCTTTCAGCAAAGGTGTCAAAATAATTTTCATTCAGTCTGCCTTCAGCAGACTTCAGTCCCAATGGCAAAGGACAAAAAAACTATGCTGCAAATAACTAACTAAAAATGTACAAAGTTTTTGAAAAAGTTAAGTTTATTATTTTTCAGTTAATAAACTGAAAACAGTTAAGCATGAGGTTCAGTTAACAAAGACATTTTTTACATATTAACAAAACACATCATAGATAAAAATGATTCTCAGCCCACTTTGAAACGTGCTTGGAAGCAAATGGCACAAATAAAAAGGACTCCGACCAGATCTTGAAATGGAATTCAGGTAAACAATAAAAGTATAATTTCATATTGAATTTAAAATTTTGACCTTCACCACTAAAGACATATACTCTATATTGAGTATGTCTTACATATTGTGGGGAGATTTTATAAGTGCTTGGACTGGGTGCCCAACATAACAGTAGGCCTGATGTAAAAATGGCTAAAGACAGGTAACCACCAAGCAACATTTCTGGATCATGTAAAAATTTTCATTTTTCAAAATTTATCAAGTTTGGAGAGTTTTTTGGACCCACAGCTACTCAGTCAAAATGGCATTTGTATTTGTTTCCCAGAATGGCCATATTAGCCAAGATGTCCCTGCCCATGGCAGGGGGGTTGGAATGCATCATGTTTGAAGGTCCCTTCCAACCCAAACCATTCTATGATTCTATGATTCTATGATTTATTCTTCATGTTTCAGGTATTGAATTATAAGTGTGTTTGCATATATGAGAATTGCTGGTTTTGACAAGAAGTAAACCACCTCCACCCTTTGGGGATCCATCCTTTGGGGATCTACATTAGCTTGTAAATGGGATGAGACAGTGTAGTTTAACACTGAGTGCAACACTCATACCCTAAAATCTGCCATTGTGAGATAGAATAGAAAGCTTATTTGCGGAATTTATATATTTTTCAAAAATCAGAAAATTTGTGGTACATTGGATGGATCTAACTAGTCAAACAGTGTTGTATTTAATCCATATAAATTCATAACGAAGTAAAATTGTCTCTTTTAAACATATACACACATACAAACTTGGAAAGCATGAAACCCTAAAGTTACAGAACGGTTCTTATCATATGCAGCAATACACTGCAAACAATTATTTGTTTTATTGAAATATGTATTTCATATATCGATATCTATCTAGCTATATCATATAACATATAAACACATATCTGTCAAAAAAGGTCAATGGAATTTGTATTAGACTTTTAATTCTCTCTTATGCAGTGGAATCTCTTGAAATTTAAAGGGCTTCAGAGAGTTCATATAGGATCTTTATATGTTCAAAGGCATTGCTGGTTTAATTTGTATTAATTTCTGAAATATCTTGGTACAGGAGAATGTAATTTACCACATATAAAAAGCAATTATTTAATTAAAGTCAAAATACATTAGAAAAAGTATTTTAGAAAACCCTCTAAATGTGTGCATGCAATTAAATTATCAAGAGTTGAAGTACAAGACATTCCTGAGAAGAATATAAAGCCAGTGGATTTACAGAAGAATAAAAGTAGCTGTATTCAAGGTATCTAACTCATTGCAAGCAAAATCTAGTAAAGCTGCAAGCAAAATCTAGTAAAGCTGTCCTTAGTACTTATGCTCTAGACTCCACATTGAAATTAATGGTTGTTGTGGTTTCCCAGATTTTTGTGGCAGCAAAGAATTAAAATCCTGAATGTATGCTTAACTGTACAGACTTACTCATTTTAATTTTAAGGGTATGAAATAATAAAACAAAAAAGTATACGTTTCTTGATAAAACTTTACCTGAAATATTTACTGCAGGAATTTTCCAATGTTGTCAATATTGGACTCATGCTTGTCCCACTGAACTCAGTATCTGACCTGAGTTTGAAGAACACTGGACCAGTTTTGAACACTTCTGAAATCTTATTCTAACTTCATAATTATTCAAGATAATTTACTGTACTATATCTTGTACTAACAGAAACTTGACACAGACTTTGAGGAATTTCAGGATTCAAAGGACATCTACCAAATATACACAGAAACATGTACTCAGATTTTCCTTTCTCCAACATCTGTATGTCAACGTCATAATTTATGATACTTTTTAGGTTCCACACACTTATAAATCATACATAAATATAAATTAACCTTCACCTGAGATTCATATTTGTTTATTAAAGTGATCTGGAATCCATGCCTTAAGCATTTTTGTCTTCCTACCTAGTTTATTCATCTGGAAACAACTCCTGGAATTTTAAAACCTTGGAGCTTTATGGCTGATAAGCAGTTTTATGATTTTTTTTCTTTTTGTGTAAATTCAGAAATGCAGATTACAGGAGGCATATTTATTTTCTATTAAAGAACCACAATTTTACTCCTTCTGACAGATCCTGTGCAACCACCTCGGAAGCACAGTTCCACAGTAACTAGAGTTCAAGCTCAGCACTTAATCAGATCAGATATCACTAATTTACACGTTGTCACTTTTTTGATATTCACTTTGGACTTCTTCTTATGAATAGCTAAAGAATTTAAGTTATGACTTCAAGGCAAAATAAAGTTTTCAGTGGACTTTGGATGGGTCTTAAATGGGACAATGGGACAACATAATGTGTTATTCCAGCTAATAATCTCGTCACACCCAGGAAGTTAAAATAAAGAATTAAAACTGTTAGAAGAGTCAAGCTTACCACCCCCCCCCAAAAAAAAACCAAACCAAAAAACCAAAACCTAAATGGATATCAGTTGGAAGTATATGAGCTAGACAAAAATTTAATACATAAGGAAATCAAGTCCAAGATATTGAACAGTTTCTTAACCTCAAATTATCATTAGTTTTTGAAAGTCTCTCAAGGTATTTGAAAATTGAGAATCTATTATTATAATAATCTAGATTTGCTCTATTCTATTTACCAATTATGCTTTGAAATGCATGATCCCTCTGAAAGATGATGGAAATAAAAGGCATTTGCTTTCATTATGTTTTGCTTTTCATGTGCCGGAATGGTTGAAGTCTGTGACTGACAGCACTCAAATACATTGTCATTGCACCTACGAATGAGGGCAAAGTTGTACAGCCTCAGGTTACTTTATTATTTATTTTCCAAGTTTTAATACCAATACCCTTCATGGAAACGATGTGTAGTTTTCACAGAGATAGACACTACCATATAAGACAGTACTACATACATATAATTCAAATCAAGCCTGCCTTTTAAACCTACACAACTCAGCATATAGCAGAATGCTGTATAAAATATTGCTTATTTCCACCTTGACGTTCAGCCACCATCACTGCAGTGTGTGAAATCAGACCTAATGAGATCTGAAAACAGTGTGTCAGGATAGCCACAGGTCTGCCTATGCTGCAGGGTTATATGGAAATACTACAACATAGGCTGAAATTAGTTTTAAATAGTTGCAGGCTAATGGCAAAGAAAAAAAAGGGCTGGATTTTGGAAATCCCTCAGAAGATTAAAAAATACCTGAACATATAGTTTCATCTGCTCTGACTACGCTACAATACAGTGCACTAATTGAAGCTGGCATGTGGTTGTCTGCTACAACTCAGTACTGTAGAGCTACCCTTAAGCTTGCCACATCCTTGATATTAGAATTACTGAGCCAGTAGATGACTCAGATTATAAATGTAAATGTTGTTTATGTAAAGTACTAGGGATGGGTTTACTGCAGCTTGGCCCTTTTTCACCTCTCAAAGTCAATAACAAACTTGCTCTCTAAGTGCCAAAATGCCTTAAACTTTTTTGTAACTCTAGTTGGTGTTCTAACCTTGTCTGAGCAGTTTCTTTAAGACCATCATAAATGAACCCCCAGGGATAAATGCTGTAGGAGTGAGCTTGAAGCAAAATCCTTCCCCGATCAGCATTTCTTACAGATAATTTATGTCAGACTGCTTTCCAAAGATTGGTTCTGCGGTTGCACATACTTATCTGTTTATTTCTTAAGATTCATGTCATAAAATTGTGTGACTTCTCAGTTCTATTTGATGACAAAGCTCGTGCTGCTTCTCTGTCGAATTAATTGAAGCCTCCTCTACCAATGTACTTTCATGTCTGCTGGTATCCCAAAGGCAGGCTTGTCAATCACACGATCACTTTGCTGCTGTTCTGCAGTTGACCTGATTTGGTACGGAAAAGGAACAAGTGCTTCTGTGCAATCAAACTGGAACTGATGGATACCAAAGAGACCTTGATAGACTCACTTAGTACCAGGCAGTGGTAGTAAGGCAGACCAGATAGAGCAAGAGAGAATGCACTGGTTGAAACAGTTGCTTTGAAAATGATTTTTTTTTTTTTTCAAATCTGTGCAGAAAAGACAAGTATAAGAATAATGTCTGTGCATATATACTGTGTATATCAAACATTCATGCCCACAGCTGTAACTGTAAGAATCCTAGCTGATTTTGGAATAAACTCAAAATACAGATTTATTTGGGAAAGTCAGAATGACACATTTGACAAACCTGATAGTACCAAGATGCGCAAGGGTATGGTTCAATGACACTTTCGCTTGAATTTAATTTTTAATAATTCAAAACTTGACAATGAAACACATCAGGCCCCAATGGTAATAGGCATAATTTCCAATCGATAAATTTCAAATAATTTAAAATTATGGGTTTTTTTTCTAATGAGGAAGGCATAGTTTATAGCACTATTAAATTGTGACCCTAATGACTTATAACTGCAAGCTTTAACACTAGGGTCACAAAGGTACTTCCCATTGCAGGAAGATGATAAGCAGTAAAACATACACTTAGGCAATAGAATTTTAAAAATGACAACGTTCCATATAGTGAGCAATGATATATTAAAGACTGCTATGTACAGTCCTGTATGAGGAAATAATCTGTGATAGTTTTCTCAGAAGACATTAATTTCAAAGAACTACCATATTGGACCAGCAGGATCACGTATCAGTTTGCCAATGCTTGTATAGGTTTACAAGTCCTCTGTCTTGGTCTGGAATTGGTTATGGCGGTCTCACTTATATGGCTGTTTGTTGTAGATCAAAGGTGAGCTCTTTCACGGACATAAATGATGTTCACACACAGCCCAGCTTTGGGTGTTCACCTTTAGTTTCTAACCATTCCTGCATAATTAGTGTAAGGGAAAAATTTCCTTTTGAGGGTAGCATAAGGAAACACTTTTTCATTGTGAGGGTGACTGAGCACTGGAACAGATTGCCCAGAAGAGTTGTGGAGCCTCCACCCTTGGAGATATTCAGAAACCACCTGGGAAACCAGCTCTAGGTGTCCCTGCTTGAGCAGAGGGTTTGGACCAGATAATCTCCAGTGGTCCCTTCCAATCTCAATCTTTGTGTCATTCCATAATTCTATGAACTCATAAAACTTACTTCTCTCCTTGGAATTCAGAGGAAGCCCAGGTCAACTTGTTTGCCACAGTAGGTATCAGTGAATAAAAGTATTCCTCTCTCCCTGGCTCCACTTTCCCCAACCCCCAAAGAGTAAGTGTCTTTAATGGTTCTTCTGAAATTAAAGAAATTGTAGCCTAGGGTGAAGTATTTCTGTTAGAAAACAATAAAAAAGTGTATAGAGTTTTAGAAATTTTTCTTGGAAGAAAAAAATCAGATATTTTTTTCTCCCCTAAAATGTAATAAGAGATGACAGAAATAGGAGTTCTGAAATGAATGAACAGTTATAGCTTAGGAATAATTTGTGTACCATAACAAAGCCAAATTTGGATTTTACAGAAGAGTATATAGCTGGCTTTTTAGTGTCACCTTTTTTGGAATCAAATTAAAGGTTGATTGTGTATAGCATCTTGACTTTTACAGAACAGATGTTTTATGTGATTTATCAGTTAAAGGCCCATTGAAAAACAGTTGGAGACAGAAATCTGATTAGATTTTTTTCAGAGCCTCAATAAATATCTAGGAAGATAACTCTTACTAAAATTAGTAAAAGTTAGATCCCTTAAAACCACTGAGAATGTAAGCCATGGATGCTTGAACACACTGAAAAAAAAAGACGATATTACATGACTAGTTATGTGGTTTTTTTAAAAGGCTGGAATCTGGTCCCAATCAAATTAAGCTGGTTCCAGATTCAAGTTTACTTCCCTTTCTAAGAAAAAGAAACACTTCCAAGGTTTATCTGAAAAGGGCATGAAGTCTAGAAAACTGTCCTCAGGCAGTTTAATTGCTTATTGTCCCACTACCTTTACTTAAATCTCAAGTGTGTTTCACCTTTTGAAAGAAGGTAATTGAGTTGGGATAGTTATTAGCATTTTATCTGTTTGTCTTGCAAACTATTCTCAGGAAGAGAGTAGTTCAGGTAAGAAATCTGGATGCACAAATTTTAAAAGAACAGCTATCAGTACAATAATAGTGATGTCTCACAACAAAGAATTCTTTAAGGGTGGGAAAAGATACCCTGAATGGATTAAGGTATTTTTGAAGCTACCAAAAATGATCTGTAAAGAAATGTAACAAAACATTAATAGCAGGATTGTAGAATGAGAAAAAATACATGGTTTAGTGCTAAGTAGAGATCTTCATATTAATGAATTAGAAATCTTTTCTACTTATACATGTATAATAAACCACTAAGTTACTTTCTAGCACTTATGAATGCAGGACACATTTTATTTAAATTTATACCCTCATAAGAAGAC
This sequence comes from Mycteria americana, assembly GCF_035582795.1. Taxonomy (NCBI): domain Eukaryota; kingdom Metazoa; phylum Chordata; class Aves; order Ciconiiformes; family Ciconiidae; genus Mycteria; species Mycteria americana. The sequence continues at coordinate 115,122,929 of NC_134366.1, read as the reverse complement.
TGTTTCCTATATAGGATGTACATGCAATATCCAGTGATCAAATGTAAACAGACCAGTAAGATGAGGGATCCCATTTGTTGTGGACAAGAACAAGAACAAGCAGTGTGTTTGTTCAGCTTATTTCTTCTGTGCATCGTGAGAGGTTGCACCAAAGATATACTTTGGTCTCTCTGTGAACATATCCTGTGAGAGCCTCCTCCCATTGCCAGTTGCCCTCTGTGCATCATCTAGAGTTTGCTGCTAAAAGTTGTGTAAGAGTTATTTTATTTCAGTATCCTCTCTTCAAATGATGTTTTCAGTTCCCTCTCCCATGACATTCATGTAACCTTTCTTCAGTCAACTGCATTAGTCACCTTGACTGCAATTTCAGTGCCTTGTAGGTTGGGATATCTTATGGGAAAGAGCTGCTTCTGTTTATCCTCCACAGTAAGTAGCTACTGTGTAGGAAAGGTAGTCACAACTATTTACTGTTGTTAAATACTTATCTTTTTCTTCCTCATCTGCAGGAATTGTCACAGGATTCTGCATTCATACATGATATTCTGATGTGGGAAAATGGCAAAAACAGTTCCTTCACCTGGAACAGCCCTCAACATAAACCAAACTGCAGCTTGCTTCCAGAGCACCAGAGCACTATGTGGAAGATGTGTCTCATATCTGGGCAGATGTGTGTTGCTGCTTCACTATTTCTGTTGAAGGACACAACACCAAGCATTACAATCTACTGAAGAAAGACAAAATTCTGCTTGGTGGTGCATTCTTCTATGTTTAGAGATCAGAAATAGCAATATCCAAATTATGCCTTTGAAGAGGAAAGGCCAGAGTGGTTTGTGACTCAGGAGGTGAGTATTTGTTTAAATATCTATAAGGAACTTGCAAAAAAGATTTCATGAAATGATAGGACTGTAAAAATGCTAAAGAGGATCTGTTCAAATTTTACAAATTCTACAGCTCTGCTTTTGCGAGCACTGTGAAGAGACCCAAACACAAGACATATATTTGCTCATTGACATCTGTGAAAGTAAATTAGAAAGACCTAATCAGAACATGATCTTAAATAGATTTCCTCATTGTCAGGATTTACAGACAGATATGTACAGTGTACCTAAGCAAAAAAGGCTTTTTTTCTAAAATGTTTAGAAATTGACGCAAATTATTGTTCTGAACTTATTACATTTGGATCGTTGATGTTGTTTGAAAATATCAATCTTGTGTACTAAGTAATTATATATTCCAATAAAGCCTTACATTTTATTGTGAGTTGGTTGCTTTTCTCTGCCTCTGTTGAACTTCCCCAACTTTTGCTTCCATTTATTACAGTCATCTTCTGTACCTCCTTTGTTTATTTCCCTATATTTTACTGTACTGTGGAACTATATGGCCCATTGTATATAAGAAATAAAAGATGATGACTAACTTAATTTTACAGCAAACATTGCACTTGTCTCTTTTCTTTAAGTAAATTGTTCAAACACTTTTCTCTTTTGGAAAAGCCATTGTCTTCAAACCAGAAGCAGTCATGCCTTCCAAATCTTAAAAAGGAGGAAAGGGGAGGCAGCTCTTTCTCTCAGTGATGACATTAACTTCAACATTTGGATCTGAAAATTATAGCTTTCCCTAAAGTGAAAGAGAAATAACAGGCCCATTAAGTACCTACCCCAGGAAAAAAAAAATTAAAAGTCGTATTCATAATCTCAGGATGAATTGCTCCCTATTATACTGTCCCCTTTGCTACAGAGACACACGCTGAGATGTACAATCAGGCCAGATAAACACATGTTGGTAGGTTTTTAACATAAAAGCAGTGGACCCTTTGGGGGTTGATCCCTGTTTTTTGTTAAACAGTTTCATTTTGATAAGTTACTACATACTTTTATTCAAAACCACATCTTGTGTGACACAAGTAAAATGAAGAAGAAAGGGAGGGAAAAAAAGGAAAAAGTGGCTTTGCTTCACAGAGATAACCCATCCTCCTCAGACTTATTCAAATCAGAAGAGCTGTGAAATAAATATTCAATAATTTGATGAGGAAAAAATGATAGTTAAGCCCTCTTGACCTTTTATGCAGCCCATTAACACAGTTCGCTAGCACCTGCTTTGTAATTAATGTGCTAATCAAGGCAGCAGGGTTCACCAGTTACCACGTTTCCGTGCAGACTTCCAGCTTTGTTGCCATGTTGCTATCTCAACTAGTCTGCAGCACTCTTAATGTAGCCTCCTCCTGCAGGAAGAAAATTGGTTTTGGATTTGAATGTTTCATAATGAAGCAATCCCTTAATGTATAGTGAACTTATTATGCATTATGCCGAAACTAATTTTCTTTCTTCTAAAAGTGTATGTGTGCTTAAAACTTAGATGCAGAACAAATGATATTCAGATTTGTCCCAAAATGAGATATTTGGGAATAGTTTACAATAAACAGGCAAACTGTCACAGCCATAGAGTTGAAAAAGCTGTTCACTCAATATGCTGTTTGCTTAGGTTCTGTCCACATACACACACAAACAAATCATTTTATGTCATATATTTCATGTCCACTTGCAATATTAATACCGTTAGAATTATTGAAATGTCACCTGGAAAGCAGAAAAGCATTTGAAAACTGTCATGTGGATAAGGTTCCCATGGAAACCAATTTCCTTGATATCCATGTGTTCAATATCACTGCGTGTAATTTTGTTTGGATACTCATGGAAAAAAAAGCTGTAACAATAACTTGGAAATAATTTGCACATTTTTAAAAGATTATAAAAATATTAATTTAATGCACTGTGTGCTCATGCAATAGAATGGCACTAACCTGATCAGCATTCATCACTTCTAGCCATAGCTGCCATGCTGCATGTGATGTATACGGCGTGTTGATTTAGAAAAACCAAAGGATATTACCAGAGTAAACACAGTCCCTTGAGTTCTTTATTCAGTATATAGAGGAGTTATACTAGAACAGCGAGGTTAAACACATTTGCAATGTAGACTACAATGTCATTGAAACCCCTACTGCAAGTCCCTAAGACTGGTTACCTTACACAGTGCTTCTGTGTCACAAAAAACACATAACTCCAGAACAGGAGACACTTGTGTTGAGAATAAAGTGTAAGGCTGCCCCTATCCAAAATACTTACAATAAAATTGGATGTGGCAGGCATAATTAGTGAGAAATTAAAGTAACTGAGATACAGAAGTGAAACAGTGTCATAAGGCTGCCTGTGACAAGAGTTAATAAAAGAAATTACCAAAGGAAATAGTTCTTGTGAATAATTGTAAAGTTTATTCCCTAAAAAACAAAAAAACCCAAAAAAACACCAACCAAACCCCAAAACAAACCCTAAACGGTTTGTTGGTGGTTTTGGGGTTTTATTTTTTTTCCTTCTAGTTTTAATTCCATAAAAACAAAAACAAACCCAAAATCTCTTTCTCTCTCCTTTCTCCAGAAATGAAACACAACACCCTCCGATGCAATCTGCTAAACTGTAGCCAAGTAACTAACCAGCCACATGGTTAGGAGCCTTGCTTGGAATAATCTCTTATGATCTCTTCTGATCTCTTATGAAACAGTAAGAGCTCGAACTTCAGCAGTTTGCTGTTTTGATTTCCTCCTTGGTCTTGTTTTGGCCAGAAAATTAATCTTGTACATAGCAAACATCACCAAGACCCTTTTCCTTTCTAGTTTTCATCTTAAGAAATTGGGTGTCTTTAAGGTTGGATTTTTTTAGCTTTGGTCTCCTTATATCCTGGAGTCACCTAAGACTACCTATATCCTTAGTTGCCTAAGTTTTTTCAGCCATCTCATATCCTTAGTCACACTATATCTTTAGCACCTCACATCTCTGTTTACATTGTCAATACTCCCAGGAAATACATTGTCCTGTTATTGAAGATGCTTCTTCAACATGAGTATATGTATCCATGTGAACCACATAATAAGCAGTGAGTATTTTTTTCTATCTTTTTACTGAAGATGAAAATCAAATTTCTAAAAGACATCTACGTTTAGTTTAAGAAACCTGCAAGTGATGATTCTTTCTTCTGACATTTTTCATGTGTAGAAGGGAAAAAACCCAACACTGTAGAAATAGAGAGAATATGTGTTTGAATAAGACAACACTGGTAATAAAAGGGGGGGGGGGGGAGGAGCAATACAGACCTTTTGCTTCCTTCAAACCCAGTTTGTGAAGATTTTCAATTGTAAGTCATTATGTCGTTTCAGTGGGTCCCTAGTCAAACTGTTTGTTTTCTTATAAAGCTGATAACCTAGATTTTCTGAGTTACATGGCTATGTTTTGAGACCATATAAAACAGAAATAAGGAATGTGCTCAATGCTTGAGGTAATTCTTTTTTGTTGTTGTTGTTATTACAGCTGCAGTGACAGCTGTAACAAGTACAAATTTTCCAGCATATTTTACCTCTTTGAATTACAAAATTACCTCTACTTACTACAAAAATGTTAACCTCAGTATACTTTGCTACACTGCCTACCCATCCAATTCAAGCCATAAGCAGAAAATAATTTAAAACTTTATAAGACATTTCCTGGAACTAGCAAAAGCCTGTATTATACTGCTGATAACTGTTCATTAACATCCCTGATTCTGAATTAACGTCCTTAATTCTGGCTGTGCTATACTGATGGTATGCTTTGGCACTGAATGAAGACCTGATGTTTTTTCTGTAGGCTACATCACTTGTTACTTTATGGGAGCATACCCACTGTTACACAGAAAGCAAGTCTGAAATATAATTTTATTTTACAGTTTGTTTCCCTGGTTAAAAGAAGGAGAAGTTGCATAATTCTAAAATCATTCTATTGCAGTTCCAATATATCAAATCAAGATTGTTCTGAGATTCTTTGTTGAAATATTAAACAAGGCAGTAACTGTGCAGACTATGTGTCAAAGTCATGAAAAATGTTTCTGAATAGTTGAGAGACACTTACAAAATCTTCACGCAGTGAATTGTGGAAAAGGACAAGAGAAGCAAAAAAAGGATTGCAGTGTTTAAGGGCTTAAAGTGAGTGAGACAGTGAGGAAACAGGGCAACAGGGATTTTTGTCTCCAGCAACCTACCTTTTATTTTTCAGAGAAGTTCAACTAACAAATTGATGAGGCAAGTGTCCTGATTATATATGTGTCTAGATTTAAATTATTGGCTATTATTAACAAAGCTGAAGTTTGGGTTTCTTCTGTCTTCAAAACTTATGCAAATGTGACAAGATTACATCAATAAAAAATTAATGTTTCTTATGGTAGATCCTAACATTAAGATGATTTTCAGACTTATGGCTTTTATCCTTAGAATGACTTAGCATGTGAATATATCCTTGGATGCTCTATGAAAAAAAGACCTATTCCTTCTTGCAATGCTCAGATTTTTCTGTTTTCTTATAGCAGGTTTTTAATGCTCAGTTAATTGCAAGTAGTTCTTTTGGAGATGTTTTTCCCTTGTATGCACTAAAATACTTTTTCTTAGAAGGCAAACTTGAGTAGTAGTTATCTAATATTATTATTTGCAAATAGTTGGAAAAGTGAGCAGACATGAAAATGAGGTTATTTTCAATGTGTATGGACTGTTCATTTCACTAATATTTTTCTTCAGATTTTTTTGCCCTACATTGGGGGGAATTTTATTCTTTCTTAGGCTTAAATTAATGCTAAACAATTTAACAAGTTTTAAACGGAATTTGGAGTCTCTTAAAATATGTGGGACTATTTACTCATAATATCTGTGCCAATTTTGATTAGAGAATGAGAATGAATTCTAAATAGAGAATGAGTGGATACATGGAGTATTATACGAATGCTTTCAAAGTGAGCTAATGTGCAGAGAAAATGAATACAAATACCTCGTTAACTCTTGGTGTTTACCAGATAAGCATGAGAATGATGATCCTAAATCTGTGGTATTAAACTAGAATAAAAACTGGTCATCTAAAAATATAACATAGTAGTGAAATATTTATTATATGCACACTACATCACTAGTTGCATATTCTTAGCATTCTTTTTGTAGCATAAAGTTTTTTTTAAATAAATATACCTTCCTCAGGTGTGTTACAACTATGAGAACACATGTAAATGTAGATGTGTGTCTGCAAGTAAATATGCCCAGATCCTTACAAAAACATTATAAAGTCAAAACTCTTTATTACAATAAAAGGTGAGAACTCAAATTTTGTTTGTAATTGATCAAGCCCTGACGTAATCTTTATGTTTATATTATAGAATTCCTTTATACTGCATCATCTTCAAAAGACACTGAATATATCAGGCTCAAATACATGACTACAGAAATATTTCCTAAAGATTTTTAACTTAATGGGATTGGTGAACTTTCCCATTCTATATGTATTCGTGTTTCTAAAATGTAGTCTTCCATCTTATTCTTCTGTAAGAGTCATAAAGTTAAATGTCCTTGTTCCTTTGCACACTGTGGAATAGGAAATAATATAGAATTAGTGGGATATTCCTATGGAACAAAAGAGAATATAACTAAGCATAATTGTTTCTAAACAGAAAAAAACCTGCAATTTAGAAACTTTTCAATGGTGTTCTTTTTTTAATTGTTTTCTTATAGTTAATCTCATTGCTTGTAGTATTTCTTTATGTGAAGCTTGCCTTGTGAGCTTGTAATAAACCAGCAGAGAACTATATTACTTGTACTGCATTTCACTGGCATGAAACTTTTAATTTATGGCACCTCATCTGTAAATTGGGATGAAAAAACATTTCTATGCTCTAGAACGCTGCATTGCATATACATACCTTTTGTGACTTTCTGATGATCTTTGAGTGGAATGTATTGCAGAAACACACAGTATTACTTTATATGCTATTATGTAGGTTATGCTCCAGTAACATGTTGTACCCGTTTTTCTAACATAATAAATGATAATTGTAAATTAAAATTTGTGGGTTTTTTTTAAATTCCTCAAATAAAATAATGCAACTATATTTTCAGTTCTACGAAAATTACTGCAAGACCCTCCTGACATATTGTTAACAAGTTTAACAGAAATAAAGGTGATGTGTCAGAGAGTGCTGTTCCTTTAAGAAAAAGATATTAATCTCATGTTTCTTTCCCAGAATACTAAGCATTAGGCAAGCCAAGTGCTTTTCTGGCTTACAATGAAACTCTGAGTAGCTCCTGTATCTGAATCTTCATTTACAACAGAGCTTCAGCCACCAACTACCCAGTCAAGCTTGTAAGTTCAACTTTTCCACACATTTTTGTATCTTTTCTATATCCCAGTTAAGTTCCATCTTGCCATCCAGAAGCCTTAAGTTAACCATGTGTAGCACGGTTGGATTTAAAAAGTCAAACGTAATAGAAAAGGGAAAGAAAAGTCAAAGAGAGAAGTGGTCACATAAACTCTTCTGTGTCTCAGGCTCATAAGCTCTGCAGTTCTACTGATTCTTCATCCAAACTTAATTTAAAGTGACTGGGCTGCTGCTACATTGACTGCCGCTTACGCTCCGACTAGTGCTACTGCTGTGTATCATTAGAACACCTCCTGTTGGACAGGAAGATGTCATTGCTGCTGGCTAGCACTGCAAAAAGATGTCCTGTTACAGGGATCTGTTTGGGACCTGGAATAAGATTTGAGTTGTCACAGTCTCATTTTACTAAAATAAAAGAAAATAAAAAATAAAGGAATGGGAAATGCGTAAGGGACAGTGGGGGAGAAGGGAGTGACTGGCTTACAAAAATGTCCCTGGACCTTTCAAATAAAAAATCCGACATACTGAAGAAGTTGGAGTAACAGCTGTCATCAGACTGAGGTAGATGACCTCTCCCAGAAAAAGGTGTCCCTGGAGTTCTTTGGCTCACACCACTGGGTACGTCAGTTTAAATACGCCATCATTTAAGCACATATGGTTGTAGCTAAAATCTCAAAACTCAGTAGGAATACACAAACACACACACAGAGACACAGACACAGAGATAAATATATATATATTTATACATATATATATGAAAAGAGAGTGCATACATATAAAGGTCTGGAAGAATAGAGATAGACAATACTATGGAATAGGTGGGTGGCAAGGAAAGGTGAGGAAAGCTGAAGAAAACTAAGATAATTAGTTGAAGGAAGAAATTTAAGCTCACTCCCCATTGTTTATAGGCACATGACCTCAATTTATAAGAACCTCTTATATAATTCAAACTCCTAATTTCACATATCCTCAGAGAATTTGCCTGTACGGCTAAATTGATGCATTATTGTTAATGAAGGCTCATTTCCATTGTGGAAATATCAAGCACATATTGAATAAATCACTTTAGATTCAGTTAGTTTTACAAATACAATCTTTGTTCACGCTAAAATAATCCACATAGACAATTAGTTCAAAGTAGCTCTGTGCTATACATTCTCTACTTACTCTATGGTACACTGTTTTTTCTGTCTGGGTAAGTCCACGTTACCTTACACCTAAACTCCTAACCAAATAGTACACCATAGGTAGGGAAAAGCCAATAATACCTTCTTGGATACTTTTCTTGTTCTTGCATTATTCTTTGGCAAGAAATTGCAGAAGTCATTAAATCAAGTCAATTTCTGAAATTATGGACCTTATGTAGCTCCATAATTCTGAAACTTGGGTAGCTCTAGGAAGTTACACAGGAATAACTCTTTATATTATTTACATTATACTGGAATGAATTAAAAATAACTCCAGGAAATTGGATGAAAATGACTGTAACGGAGAATGATAGAAAAAATAACTACCTTTCTTGTTCATTGAATTTTACTGTTTATTCAACTTTCCAAAGGAATAATTATTTATCCTTTAAAACAAATAAAATCTTGTATTAGAGATTTTTTTAAATTTAATTTTAGTTTTTATTATATATTTATTATATATTAGAAGTTTTTTCTGTTTTTGTTTTTTTTCCAGTGATTTTTTTTTTTTTTAATCCCTAAATAAGAGAAGAGAATTCACAGAAGTAAGGGCAATTCAGTTTATGCTGAAGAATTACTTAAACGTTATGTATACTTGTTAACAATATATTTTTTATATAATATCATTATATATAATGATATTAATCACAGACATTGATAAATGTAATACTGAGAACCAAAGAGAAGATTTTTGTGAAGGACTTGATACAAGTTCAACATTGTGTTTGTATATAATGCATTTCCTGGCTCTGGCTATAGCTTAGGCATGTCAGTTTTAAAGAAAGCCTTCTGACCCAAAATAGAGTTACACCAGATATGAATATAGTCCGTCATTAGTGGAAAAAAGGTGTAGTTATCTGAAGAAAATGATGTGCTGCATTGAAGACATGTGACAGAAAGTTTTAAAATGGCTGAACATCTTTGGAATTGTGACATTTTGTACTGGCAGGAGCAGAAGCAGGCAGAACAGACTGAAGAAAGGAAAATGCCTAATGAGGTTTGAAGGGAAAGATGTTACAGTGCCTGGTCCAAAACATACCAAAATCAATTTGGATTTCTTTTTCTTTCTCATGGGCTGTACCAGGTTCTGTGTAGGGTCCACACTTCATTAATAACACATACACCATGCAGGGATAAAACAAGGAAAGGTTAGGAAAAGTAGTGTGGGTGTATAATACTGACAGAAACTGTACAGGTCTCATGAAGGCAATGATTTACACCAGCTGAAAAACTGGCTAGTATATGCATTTTTTTCAACAATAAGAATTTGCAGCTTTCCTGCCTATGATCGACAGATTCTCTGTGTATATGCAAAATAAAAATAAACAATGTTCTGTGTAATATCTCAGGTAAAATACATAACTGTCATTATGAAGAACCAGATTTCAATTAAATGTCATATTTTTTTCCAAAATTATTTAAGATCTCAGTTAACTTTCAATAAAAAAATTGTGCACAGTGACATGAAGCAGAAAGATTTAAATATGAAATTAAATAAGAAAGACACTTCAGCTTTTATTCTATAAAATATAAAAATAAAGTAAGTAAAGAACAGTTTGGTATACTGTAAAATACCAGTATTTAAATTCTAAGTATTTTTAGAAAGGTGCTAATATGCATTTTGTCTAGTATAGATAGGGACTTAAATACAGCTTTCAAACCCACGCTAAATTTACTTCCATAGAAAATGTACAGAAAATGTAGCTATCCTATAACTTACAAGAATCTACCAGAACTTAGAGACTGTAAACTTAGGAAATCAGTCTGGCTTTTGTATTTTTTTCTATCTCTTTGGTGTCGTGGTGACACATTACCTAATGTATAGCTCAAGTTGCAAAACAAGTTGGCAGTTATATGAGAGAGAAACTAACATCACTAGGAAGAATCGTATTTAATTACATGTTGCTAAACACAGAAATTCATGGAGTTGATACTTAGCAAGAACTAACAGAAATCATGCTAGCTTATAGCCAGCACTGAGACTGGGCTGACATTTTCTTGACCAGTAAAGGGTATTTTGTGATTTTTTTTTTAAAGCATTAAAAAAAAAAAGTCTGTGAAAACAGCAAATAATTAAATTTACTTTTTCTATATTACCACAGAAATAAGAGTGGATGGACCGTCAAGAGGTCCTCCAGGCTATTCTCAATCCTACATCATCAACAGTAACAAGTAGGTCTGCACAGAAGTTTAATGATGTACACTGTAATATAAATAGATACTACCTTGTAAGTAATTTAATGTGCCATTCTCCTGAACTACTCTCCCTGTGACAGTAATGAAACTATACCAATGGTCTATCTTTACTATAAATTACTGAGATATCCTAATTGTTTAGCACACACTACTGTGTTGCAATCCACTAGAATTTGAATGCTATAGGAAAATGCATATTATTTATGTTATATGGGCCAAAGCCTATTGACCCCCTTAAATGGAATTGTACCATTGACTTCAATAGAAATCACAGCTAGTTTTTACCGTGTTCTTCATATCCTAGTATTTGTTTTTCTATGAAGCAAATAAAATTAGGTCATTTTAACTGCTTTATGGAAATTCAAATTGGTGCAGGCCACCAAGAAAAAAAAACTAAAGAAAATATTTTAAGACAAACAATACAAAGAAAAATGTTAAAAAACACAGATAAACTTCAAGAAGCAGTTTGTCAGCCCTCAAGTGTGGTGTTGGACAATTCTTTCCAGTTCATATATGAATAAAAATTCTCCTTACTTTTGTTCAACTATGTATTTGAAGTTTCAAAACATTTTAGAAAAAGCTCATTAAACCTGTACTGCTCACCAGCTGCTGCTATCTTTAACATAAGGTGGATGAACCACCACCTGACATAATAAGATTATATTGCATAATGCTTATAAGATGATGTGAATAGTGTATTATGCCCATTGTAGGACAATACATACCCTTGTTGAAGACATACAATATTTGATACATGCTACAAAAGTTACCATGAGGTTCTCTCTTCATATAGATGTCTACGTAATGTGAAATTCTACAAGGTGCTGAGGCACTAATGATAGACACCCCATAATTTTTCCCATTCATATTCAGTAACAGAAACTGCAAAGTGTAGCACAGTTGATTCCCAGCAGGCCAACACGCTCCTGAAACACAGATTTTCTCAATATGTTGCGTACCTTTGTGTAGTAATGGAGATTTTTCAGGTTTCTTTGTATGGGCAGATCACATCTTGTTCACTTATCGCTAACATTGAAAAGTGTGGTTTTAGTTGATTTTTTTCCCCCCTATTTCAAAATTGTGTAAGTTGATGATTAGTAGATGAAAATTTTCATGAAAAACTGAACTTTGATACTACAGCTTCAAAGAAGGTTTATCCTTCTTTGGTCATGGCAATTATTTTTAAGGTAAAATGTTGATCTTGTGGTATGCAACCTTATTTCATTTCAGAGAGAATCCATTTTCATTGCTCTTTGTCCAAAATAGACATTGCACTGCTATATCACTACCATTTTGTCTTTTCATAATCTCTTCTTCCATGTCAGTTTTGGACAGACTGCCTTATTAGATTCATGAGGCCTTAATATTTTCAATTTTAATTGTCAAAAACACCTACTCTGCCAAGTAAATAGCAGGCTGAAGATTAGGCTTCAACACACAATGCCTCATAACCTGTGTGGTTTCTATTGACTCACTATGGCAATATTTAAGTGTGTTACGAGAAAAAGCTGAATTTGAGACTGCTGCTGCTGGACTGGGCAGCACAATGGCTGAACCTGAAGGTTCAGTCTTCATCAGTGCCACCTGAGCCCACACTGAAGCCCACTATTGTGTTGAATTTTTTTGTCCTATAAGCTAGATGCCCAAGTCTGGCCTTGACTGCAAGCTACGGATCATGGTTAACCAGTAATATAGACATACTTAACACCTGAAACAAACAATTAATGTGATCGACCTCTCTTCCTACCAGATACCACTTATTTTGTTAAAAAATACTTTTCTTTACCATTCTTCCTCTACCTGACAGGAAAAGTATGGCTGAAGGTGAAAGATGTGCTGTTTGTTATTTAGTATATTCTAGGCAGTTCAGCGCTGTCTGAGAAAGTATGAAGACATGATAATTAAATGCATTGTACGTTTGAAATGTATGCTTCTCCTTATGAAAAGGTAAAAAAAAAAAAAAAAGAAAAGACACTTCATTTTAGCAGTAATAGTGTCTTAGGGAAAATAAAGCAGTTTCCAGAACTGATCTATGCTTGCAAGTTAGAGAAACATAAAAGTTGATCCTAGATTTTTCCTATCTGCCAAGTTGTCCTTTGATTTTACTTTAATTAACACAAGATACAGTTCTCTTTCTCACTCACACTAAGAAAAAAAATTCATGGTGATTCTTCCAAAAAAGTTTGAATGGAGATGAACAGAATCCATGAAAACAAACTCTTCAAATTTTGGTATCTTAACAGGTTCTGAAATAGGTCAGAGAATTTTCTCAGAACTAATTAGACTAATTTACTGACACTTCTCTGATTATAATTTCAGCAGCACTACTTCCTAAATCTTGGAATGTCTTCAGTTTTACAGTATCCTGGTTGCTCTGCCAACAAACATGGTGTTTAAAACATAAGGCTTCTAACTGATCTTCAGTTTCTTGTTATCAGCTAAAGAAATGACAATCTGGTTAAAAAATAAATAGATTCATAAACACGTCTCTACATGAGGGATGGAAAGGTACTGTGCTCATGAGAGCTAGAAAATATCTGTGGCAAAGGAGTAGGCTGAGGAGGCATCCTGGTGTCAGTATGTTTGCTCTACCTCTCCATAGCTTTTACCTAGCATATTGGGTTTAGGTGGCAATGTCTTGGCAATGAGGGGGCTGCAGGGGTGGCTGTCCTGTGCTGGACACAGTTGGTTCCAGCCAGCTCCAGCAGACCCACTGCAGCACAGCTGAGCCCCTCAGCTAAGTATATCTAAGAAATGGCAAAACACTGCACAGTAGCTATGAGAGGGAGGAGTGAAAAAAAAAGTGTGAGAAACAGCCCTGCAGACACCAAGGTGAGAGAAGGTGGGGGGAGGAGGTGCTCCAGGTGCCAGAGCAGAGGTTCCCCTGAAGCTCCTGGAAACCATGCTGAAGCAGATATCCACACTGCAACCCATGCTGGACCCCATGCTGGAGCAGGTAGATATTTCCTGAAGGAAACTGCAGACTGTGGAGAACCCATGCTAGAGCATGTTTATCCTGAAGACTGCAGCCCATGGTAAGGACCCATGCTGGAGCAGAGTAAAAGTGTGAGGAGGAAGGAACAGCAGAAAGAACTGTTATGCGCTGACCACAACCCCCATTCCCCATCACCCTGCACCGCTTGGGCAGAAGGTAGAGGAGTCAGGAATGAAGGAGCAAAGTCAAACCTGAGCAGGAGGAGGTGGTGGTGGTTTAGTTTTGTCTTTGTTCCTCACCATCTGAATATATTTTAACTAGCAAAATGTTAAATTACTTTTTCCTAAGTGGAGTCTGTTTTGCCCGTGATAGTAATTGGTAAAAGATCTCCCCATATTTATGTTGACCTGTAAGTTTTTTCATCTTATTTTCTCCCCCTGTCCCATTGAGGAGGAGGAGTGAGAGAGCAGCTGGATGGCTGCCAGCCAAGGTCAACCCACCACATCTATATATTTAGTTGTCAGTCTTCAAATCCTTTGTTTCCTTGAAGGGAGTCAGATGACAAGACTCGTCTCTAGAAGTAAAAGGAAGAGTTAGACAGGAGGAGAGAAATGTACAGAGGCAATTTAAGGTGGATAGCAAGGTTATTGGGTGTCCAAAATAACACAGATTTTTCTTTTTTCAAATATTATTCAGAAGGAAGTAGAAACTATGAACTTCATAGGGGCAGATTTTCATCAGTGTAAATCATCATATCTCCTCTGCTTCCATACTGGCTATGCCAATTTGTGACAGAAAAAGATGTATTGTACCTTGAAATGATCTTGCAGTCTGAAGTAGTTTAGAAAACCTGTCTTTTAGGATAGTGAAAGAGACTGTCTAATGTTTATTGGCTGGGTTTTCTTTTTTCCAAAGGGTTTCACTATGTCCAACACTTCAGAAATAGGAACACTTTTTTGAAAACCTAAAGGTAGTGCTAAAGTTCCAAAGGCTAAGACAGGAGCAAGAGAGAAGACAGTGAAGGACATAGGATATGTAGTGGAGTGTATGGATATTTAGAGCTTAGGTCTCCAATGCATAATTAGAATCTAACTTCCATATTGATTACAAAAGTTTTTGTCACAGCTCTCTCGTTGCCTAATGCCCTTTTTCGATAATGTTTCCATATTTCTATGCTTTGTTATTTTCTGTTCCAGATGTTCTGCTTTTTTATCTCCTTCTCCCCCTCCCCATTACTTTCTACTACTATTTTACAAGCCTTTCTGAACCTAGCAGTTATGACATATGGCTTTCAAATTCATTTCCAACAAATGTGTTTCAAATCAGGCAAAATGAGTGTGTCCATTATTATTGAGCATGCTCTTCTTTTGAGAAGTAATAGTAGCTTGGCCTATGTATGCATTGCTACATATAACTATATGCAGAAGCTTTCTTATTTTTAAGAAACACGCAGTAAAATCTTTTGCACATCCCTAAGTTTTGTTCAGTATTATATGGAGCTGTGAATCAGGATCATTGTTACATTTCATACTTTTTGCAGCTTAATATCTGAAATCAGAATTGTTCTAAAATATGTTCCAAAATGCTGTTCCAAAATGTGCAAGGTTTTTCAATTCTCTTTTAACTGATAAAATTAATTGATAAAAAACAACAAACATGATTGCCAAGCACTGTCATTCTATTGGAAAACAGTAACAGATATATATGACTAAAAGAATTTCAACAAAATGGTAAAGACCTAGTTGTCTGGAAATGTTGCAAGGATGTATTTACAGGGAAATTGTTGCTGTATCACACTAATAAAGTCAAAATTCTCTCTCTATTAAAAATATGAAATATTCTCTAATTAATTAATTAATAATAGCAGCTCCTCAGCTGCTCAGCACAGCTTGGATGAACTTCAGAGAGCATTATCAGTGCTGCAAGAAACAAAGGGAGGACATGAAAGCTCATGTTCCCTGTCATACTACCGGCCAAGGCATTCTTGCAGCTCCAAAGTAGAAATGACTTTTTTACAGCTAGATTGAGAGAAAACTTAAACCTTGTCACTGCTGAAAAACCATTTCTGTTCATTCAAGAGAAAGGTTCTTCTGAGCTCTATTTTCTCACTGTAGAAAAATAACTCAGTTCCTTCTTATAGTATAAATATTATAAGAATCTGAATATGATGCTTAATTTGTCATTTGATTACTTAACAAATACCATTTGTAACAAAGTTTAAAGGACTCCTTTTCAGCATATGAAAATATAGGGATCTCTTGATTTGCCACCTCCATTAATTGAATTCTGTGGACCATCATACTGTACCTTCCTTTCCTTTCAAGTGCCAACCTCTATTATGAAATTCCTCAATTTTTGTATACCATTGTTCTTAATCTTCTACAATCTCATTCCTTTGATGCCTGCTAATTCTCAGCTTATTGCTAACAAGTTTATGTTTAAAAATCAACTTTCATCTTCAGTTAAATACGTCTATGGTGTTTATCCAACCCCTGTCCCCCTTTTCCTGAATAATCACAAAGAACGATAAAATCCTTTCTCAGTTTACATTTTGCCAAACTTTAGTTTCCTTTATAGAACAAGTGTTACATATGAGAGGTCATATTAGGAGCTCCTTTTTTTTTCTCCTGAGGTTAAACTTCAGGTTTTCTAAGTTTTGGTTACAGAAATTGGATTCAGTATTTCTAAATAAATCTTACCAGGCCTACTTGACTTATAAAAAGTTGACTTGGAAAATATTCCAGGATTTTACTAATTCTACCTTCCTCCTTGATGTGGCATCATATATAATTTTCTACAGATGTTTTTCCAACATCCTTCTAGCTCTGTTATTAATGTTAATGTTTGTAAGAGCATGCTTACTTTTCCGTAGTCCTATTTTATTGGTGGCTTATAATTCAATAGTAATCTAATTCACTCACTTTTTTCCTATCTGTTATTTGCTTTCAGTTCATAGAAGCAAACCTTATTATTATGCAAGTTTCATGATCTTGCACTTTAGGCTAGTCGATCTTATCCCATTGGTTTTTAACATCGTTAATTTATCAATGTCTTTTGAGTCTTTCTACATGATTTTCCATGCTTCCTGTATTGATATTTTCCATCTTTGTCTTATCAATATATTTCATTATTGTATGCCTTTTTCGTGCCAAGGTTTCCAGTGAAAATATGGAATGGCTTTGGCCCCATAGTTCTTGTGGATTTCCGATACTTAATAATCTTTAAGACAAGATGGAAAACTATAAAGAATTTCTAAGTTAACGCTACTTTCCATGATTACACATGGTGTTTTTCTATTTTCCAGCAATTTCTTAGTGAAATATCCAGAGAATATTAAGAATTAGATCACAGTTCCCGATACCAAAGACAAATTAACAAGCCCACAATAAACTAAAAAAAAAACCCAAACTTGAGGAATCTTCTTTCAGACTTCATATCAGATCACTAGTTAAAGCCTGACCCTGTCAGATATTCTGATCAGTTAGCCTGAGAAACGTTAATATTAGAAAAAGCCCTCATAAGTACCATATATCCTTTATGTGAAAGCATGAAGTCTGGGACTATTGCATAGAACATAACTTATCACATGTTAATTAAATCATAATTAAATCACGGTCATATACAGAAACAATATAATATGTACATCAACAGTCATGAAAATGATGTTTTAAAGCAAACTGAATTTAAATAAAAAATAATTTCTGTGTAATTAAGGTTTTTTGCATTTTGTAGTGTGAGTCTTCCTAAGACACTAAAGATAAATCTATGCTTTTTCAAACCATAAATTTTCTGGTATCAGTTGTAGCAGCTTGTATCAATAACCTGCAATGTAATCTGGCTGTCGCTGGCTGATTGTGAATTATTCTCCCTGTGGAAGGGAAATCTTTAGTGCTGCTCAGCCTGGGAATACATTCAGCACACAAAGCCCCTGACCCTGAGACAGACTTCTCTGCCTGAGATAAGGAAAACAGGGGAATGGTTCTTTGTACATCTTGACACAACTGTTAGCTTTGTGGATAGATTTTTAGAGCCATAGTGTGTTATAAGGAGACGAAAGTAAGTTGAGAATCAGAGTGAATACCTGTATCTCTGATTTCACCCTCCTCACCCATAGTGGTGTGGAAGGCTTTGATATGAGTCTCAACAGCAGGGATGATGTCATGAAAGCTCAACCACTCTGATGTCATCCACCTCTAAGACTACTTCGAGGTCCAGAGGTGGGTCTATTGCACTTCTGCTCTTCTGTGGCTCTTGTAACTGTTTGATGTATGGAGTCAGACCAGCATACAGGAGTAATATTCACTCCAACGCAGGGCAGTCTGTACAATAGACAAAACGTCACCAAATAGGTTCAGTGCTGAGCAAATACTTCAGCGATGCCACAACTTAAGCTAACCTTCTTTCTCAAGATGACAATGGCCATTGTAAAAATTTGAGTGTGCTTCAGAAAGGTGTGTTTGTGAGTAGGAGAGAAAACAGTACATCTAAGAGGCTTTTCTATGTGTTTCTTTGTTTCTTAGCCCTCACCCTTCACTTGACGTGATCTAATTCTCAGCATTCTTGTTCTCATTCTTATTTGTACTTATAACACTGTAGCCTGGCAGCAAAGTTTATTTCTTAGCTTTATTTCTGAGCTGTACGATGAAGATAAATATCTGGAATGTAGAATAAGCCTGGACTAAAAAACAGAAAATTAGAATTTAGTTAGTTAGTTAGTTAGGTAGGTGGTCTCTGATGTTTTCATTGTTATCAGATCTGGAAGGGAAGCTGACAGGAAAAACTGCTTACTGTACAGATCACCGGTGGAACTCCAGAAAGTCAGCTGGCATGAAAAATACCTGAGCTCAGAAAGAGACTTCAAAGTTTTTGTAGCATTGCTCCTGTACTTCTGATCCATAAAAGAGTCATCAGAACTCAAAAGTAAAGTGATATGCAGAACACTTCCAAGCAGAAAGAGTTGGGTTATGGATTCAATTAGCAAATTACAATTATATTATGAAATATGAATGAAAAGCCTGCTCATTCTTATCTCAACCTGTTGCAGATAAGGACAAACTTTATATCAGCAATATCATCATGTTTTTAATAGAATTGTCCTTACCTAGATTAAGCCTCTTCTTAAGATTAAGGAGATTTACTGAGACATAAAATATCTGTCTCCAGATTAGGGATATTAGGGAACTAATGGTTCAAAAAGTTTTCAGTTCTACAAAATGATAGCAAATACTAGATTGTCTGCTCAGTGGTCCATCCTATCTTAGGACACAACACAAAACTGAAAACAATTGGAATTTTCCCACTGATTCCAAAAAATCTCTGTTCCAGACTTTTTAGCTGGTTTTATGAGGTCCTTAAAAATGGATACAAATGAACCATCAGAAAGACAATTTTAGACTTTTTCTCAGAAAATAGCCAGCTCTTAACTGTCTGTGAGTACCTAATCTTGTATATGGGGAAAAAATATCATTGAGTGATACTTCAGTGCAGCCAGTCAGGAGAAAAAGAGAAAAGAAAAAACAAAAACACTTTCAGGGTTTTTTTTTTTAGAACACAGTTATTAGGTTTCTAAAAGCAAGTAAAAGTGATTTTAAAGATTAAATCTGTCATCTTTTTATCCAAATAGATTTGTCCATTCCTTTCATAAGTCCCTTTAGCTGCTACAGAGGATTCTGGCTACTCATGGTGAAGGAAATCTTTGTCTGACATACAGCTGTATGTCTGAGCTCTCTTCAACACAGTAAAGAATAACTGGTACAATGCCTATCGGCATTTTTTGTTAGTATAAAAATTCTGAGGTGACATTTTGTTCTGAGATGTCCTCGATCAATTCCAGCTCATCTCCTTGTTTATCTGATAAGAGTAGAGACTGAAATACAGTTTTTAAAGAAATATAAAGGTGTTGGGTTTGTGGGGAGGGGTTGTATTTCCTATTTCTATTACATCCTCCAATGTTATTACTTTGTCTTTTTTTATAGAAGCTCCATAAGACATTACAGAAGGCTGAAAAACAAAACCTTAGAAAATTGTACGGCTTAATTCATAGCTGAACAGAAAAAAGCATAGACTTTACAGAAGAAAAAAAAAGCAGAAAGAAAGAAGAACTTGGCTGATGCAATCGATTTCAACTGGACTTTTCTGACTTACATAACTGAAATCTGTCCAGGAATTTTTAATCTTTTTTTAGAATGCAGGGTTTGAATTTTCTCCAGAGGATCCTTTTGATATATTCATGGGATTCCTCAAAGACGTCTGGGGGTAAAATCTGAAATGAATTCACTTATCTGAGAAAAAAATACACCACTGATATCATTGCCTAGAGAAATATTAGGAAAAACAAATAAATCACAGTAGCAGAATCATTCCAAAGGGGAAAGAAACTCCAGAGACATAGTGTTTTCTTGCACATACAGTATATTAGAGATGCAAGTTACCTCAAGGCCTTCAATTGATTTGATTTTTCTGTGGTTGATTTAACTCAATATGTCAAGGTCCTTGCTTCTTTATTATGTTGCTCTTTGCTTCTTTATTATGTTTTTATCTTGAAATATTATGATGAGAAGCACTATTTTGAGCAACATATGAATACACAGGAATACATAATGGCATTTGTATTTTCATATGACCTCATTATTCCCTAGGTTAAACTGATCTTTGATCACTACTTTCCCTCCCCCACCCTTTCCCCTCACCCCTTTGTCTCACACACACATTTAACACTTTTGGAGAAACACAATGCAAAACATTAGCTACTATGGTAAAATAAGTGAAGATATTCAGGGTTCTTGTGAACGGTGTGTGATTTTAAGTCAGTTATTAGGAGTGAAATCTGTGATCAACTTCTCCTGAGTAATACACTGAGCAACTTAAAGAAGGAGAAAGAGAGCAATGCATTGAAAAAACACTTGGTTTGTCTTTGCAGGTCTGTGATTCTTAACTGCTGGTCTCTGCCCTAGACTCAAGATACACTGTAGATTCATCTTAACTACTTTGGCTATAATGGTACTTTTCCAGTAACTGAGGTCTATCTTTAAACAAAGATGGATATAGAATGACACGCTGAAGTGACTTTGCTTCTGCCACCTGAGAAAACATTATGGGGCATGGCCATAACTGGATTTTCCAGGTTTTCTTTAGGTTGTTTATTTTTAATTGTGGCAAGCTGCCACCAACAGCTAACCAGATAGCACCCTTTACGACTTTTCTGAAAAACAAGAAAAATAATTAGCATATTTTATTGCCATTCATTTAGCTGTCATACATGAAACTTCTTTATATTTTGAAAGTCATTTGCTTTAACTGCCTCTAATATTTTGTAAAATCCCCTGTACTAGATGTGGACACTGTATATAGAGTTTCTGACAGAGATTGCTTAATTTAGGAGATCAGGACTGATGATAAACTTTACTGTATGTCATTTCTTAATGTATTTTTTAAAATGTTGAAAACCATCAAAGTGGCTTGAAGATTGCGCTAATTGCTCTTATTATTTTTGGAATGTGTCTCAGATATAAAGAGATTTTTGTCTCTTACTTTGTTCCATTAATATCTAGCAGTTGTATTCTATGTCAAAGATGTGAGGCATTTTGCACTTAGTTCAGTTGCAATATGTTATGCACTTACTACAGAGGTGTCACCCCTGCAGTACAGGTAGAAGAGGATTTTCCTGCCCATGGGAGTTTACAAAAAACACATGAAAGGTCATTGCAATACCTAATTCTCTCCTGGAATCACGACAATGAGAGCAGCAGAGGAGCACATCATGTAGGGGGGTTGGTGTGCAAAGGGGTTCAAAGGCAGACACAGTAACACTCTGTGGCTGAACAGGATGGCCTCCTCAGGCAAGGTGGGAGCTAAAACAACTTTTTGAGTCAATCTAACCTTCCTAGGGGGATATTCCTGGAGTCAGTTCAAAGGCAACTGTGCAAATACTCCTGTGTGGAAACCTCAGGTGAGTTCAGTGTCTCACCCACTGTTGCTGGAGGTACAGTCAGCTGCAGCGTGGGTAGCCCCCAGGCTGTCAGCTATTCCCACTGCCCTTGCAGATAGGGTCCCCTCTGCTGAACAGAGGAATGAGACCTTTGGCTGTTTGTGTTGCTGCTGCCTGATGCAACTACGACTGTGTTGTTTGTGCTTAAAATAAGGCCTTCTGCCAGCTGGCCATCTCTTAGTGGAGTAAGCCCGGCAGCTCTAATTACTGAGAGGGGTCTCTGCTGCACTGAAAGTGGTACTTACAATGGTTGCAGGCGACATTTTTTGTCCCCTTGCCTTGGCAAGCCTATTCAGAACTGATTTCAAAAAGCAGTATTCCATGTTCATACTCCACTGGCCAGTAAGTAAATAAATAAATAAATGTATGACACTGAAATGGGTAAACACAGGTTAATACACAGACCACAACTTTCTTGTAAGGTTGGAAAAGGATCCTACTGGAAAACCGGAGATGTCAATAATGTCTGGATACCTGTTTTGTAAGTTTAATCCAATATTTGTCACACAAACTGTTGGACTGTCGTGGTTTAAGACCAACCAGCAACTAAACACAACACAGCTGCTCGCTCACTCCCCCAGCCAGTGGGTTGGGGGAGAGAATCAGAACGGTAAAAGTGAGAAAAAACATGGGTTGAGATAAAAACAGTTTAATAATAACTAATAATAATAATAATAATAATAATAATAATAATACTATAAAGAAAGAAGGCAAAAATAACAAAGAGAGAAAAAAAAACCCAAGAAAGACAAGTGATGCAAATGAAAATAATTGCTCACCACCAACCGACCAATGCTCAGCCAGTCCCCAAGCAGCAGCCCCCCCTGCCAACCTCCTCCGCAGTTTCATTTCTGAACATGATGTCATATGGTATGGAATATCCCTTTGGTCAGCTGGGTTCAGCTGTCCCAGCTGTGTCATCTCCCAACTTTTTGTGCACGTCCAACCTACTCATTGGCGGGGCAGTGTGAGGAATAGAAAAGACCTTGACTCTGTGTAAGCGCTGCTCAGCAATAACTAAAACATCAGCGTATTCTCAACACGATTTTCAGTACAAATCCACAACATAGTCCCGTACAAGCTACTATGAAGAAAATTAACTCTATCCCAGCCAAAATCAGTACAAGATGAAAAAAAAGAACCCTGCAAGTCAGAAGCTGTGTTCATCGGTCATATTAGAGTTGATCATTGTCAAACTGGTTGCCTCAATCACACTTTGAGGTGAATCCCCCACCCTTCCTCAGGACACAAGTATAACAGAGTCCAGTAGAAAAAAAATACCTGTATAGAGTATTATAGGTTAAACTAGAAATAATTTTCTACAGCACTGATGTAAGAAAAGAATATTGATAAATTTCCTCTAGATATCTCTCATAGCTCATCCTGCATAAACTACTTTAGAAACTTAGAAATAGTTTTGTTAGAGCAACCTAAGGCAGAGACAATGTCACAGGTAGCTGCATTTATATCCTATATCACTTCATTTTCATTCTACTTATTTGTTCTGCACCTACATACCTCAGTGAATGTAATTCAGGTCTGAGTTTTCACAGTGAAAAATCAGTAACAAAGAAAAATCGCAACTGATACGGGGCTAGACATTTTTGTCACATATTTCATTAAATTCCTGTGTGCAGTATGGTCTATCACTTGTCATAGGAGTGTTTGGGTGCTTCTTTGGTGGAAAAGGGCACTGTTTGTAAGCATGAATGCTTCATAACATTCTCCTTTATTCAGACCAAATCAAATATGATTCTGTGAGAGTAAAACTGTTCAAAATATAACTCAGGATTTTTGCCTGTAAAAAAAACCCCACTATAGAGTGAAAACGTTTTCCAAGATCTGTACTGAAAATAAATATACTATAATACTGATGAAATAGATAAAAATAATAATGCTCTAATATTATTGATCATATGCCACTTGTTCTATTTTCTCACTTTCTTGCCCTTTTTTTCTGAATGTTTGCAGATTAAATATGACTGCTTTTTAATTTTAGTCTCTGTCTAACCTTCCCATCTCTTTCCTATTACAGATTTGTATTTCATTCTATAATTCTCTTTGTCGAGCTTATTTTTTAAATTTGTTTCCCTTTCTCTTTCCTATTTCTATTCTTTTAGCTATGCTATCCTCATTCTATTTTTTAACTCTTTTTTTTACTTTATGTAACTTATACCCCCCCCCCCTCTTTTTTTTCTTCTGGATGAACACATTTCCTCTTATGCTTCCTTTTGTCCATCAATTCAAAATAGGCAATTTAATTTGAACATTAAAGAGCTGGAAGCATCAAAAAAGCCCTGTGTGCTATACTGTCTATGCCAGGTTTTATTTCACAGAAACACAAGGTAGAGCATCAGCTGGTAGGGTGGATTAATATCTGCTGCCATTGGATTGTTTCTCTTAACAAGCATTTCTTCCTACTGCCTGTTTCTCTAGCTCAGTAAGAGCAACAAACCCTATTCCCCTTATTTCTCCACTTTTTCTCAGTATGACATCTGTGTCTCATTGCAAGGAGCAGACAACTCACATTCTAGTTTCTTTGTGCAATTGCAAAACTAATTTTTCTCACAGTTCTTGAATGTTTCAGTTGGCTCCTCTGTCTTGGTTTGATCTTTTAGCCTGTTCAAGATTTTGTTTTCTATATTTGACATTCAAGACTTCCTGTGTTCCCTATTCAACTCTGTAACTAACATTGTGCCACCTCTCTTTACCACCTTATCTTCCTCCCCTCCATGGGGATGTATGGTAGGATTAGGAGGAGGATGAGCTAGGAACCACTGTCTCTTCCTAATTCACCCCTATAAGGAGAAGAATATTAACTCCAGATACTCCTGCTCTTGCCGAAGCTGAGCTGACAGACAACAGGACGCACTGGCAGATCCCATCTGAAACCAAGCTTTCCTTCTTACCCTCTCCTCATCCTTCCTTCTCATCCAGAAATGATAAATAAATGAAGCCCTGTCACTCTGAAAAGCGTGTACACTTTCAGTGCTCGTCTTGTACATCAATTGCAAGACCACACACAAATAAGATGGAAATGCAAATTTGTACAAGGCTTTGAAAACATAAAGTCCCATGCAAGCGCCTACTATGATTATGATGACTATTAGTGACCCTAAGTATGGTGTGATTTTTTTAGGGCAGAACTGAGACTAGTTTGACATATCAAAAGGAAGTTAGCCTAGATTTGAAGCTCGGCTTTAACTAAGTCAATTTCACACCTGCTCCCTTTGTCAGTCCATATGTTTGTCATCAGTGAAAAATCCTCTCCACATGAGCATTTGCAGTGGGAATGATTATGACACATTTCATTATCTTCAGTAAATTGGATGGTTCAGTCCTTGAACTGCTGAATACCCCACACAGGTCTTGTCCGCATTGCAGACTTCACTCAGTTGTAGCATAATTGAGCTGAACTCATCATATAGAGCCTGTGCTTCTAACTCTGCTGCAGAGGGGAATCTTTTCAGCTGTAGTTCAGAGCATGAAGGGATTATTTTTTCCCAAATCTAAAAAAAAAAAGGTACCCATTTTGATACCATTTAAAGTCAGTGGAATTGAATGATTTGAGTAAGTAATCAATAAGACCCCTTATTTATTTGTGATTTCTTAAGTATTGGTTAGAATTCCTAAAGCTACACATTGATTTTTTTTTTAATATCCAAAAGATTCTCTTCACTGAATGAGTCCATTTGTATTGTAGCTTGAAATAGTTATTGCCTCATTTGTTCCTATTCAAGAATGATAATTACACCTGACAACATTTTTACTTTATTATGAAGCATTTGTCAGGTTAAAGCACATCAAGGGCTTCTGTGTAATGGAGCTAAAGGATGCTGAATCAAAGTAAACAACCTTTTTCTGCATTTCATTATTCTTTTTCTCTAGCAAAGGCCAGAATTCAGTATTTTCAGAGTGTTTCAGAAAGTTAGAGTTCTACCTGGGGTTACTGCACACAGCTACCTAAGAAGTAGATGTTCACAGTTCTCACCCCCTTAGCAGAAATAATACAATATATTTTCTTGGCATAATGAACATTTAATACATACTCTTATAAAGCATTGGAAATTATGTATGGAATAAAGTATGAAATAACATTTTAACAAAAGTCGTTTTATGGTGCTAATTTTCCTCACGAAACTCTTTCCTTCATAAGTGGAGAAAATCACCTAGACGCAAGATTTAAACTCAAGCTTTACATCTGTGTATTTCGGGACCCTATATAAACACATTTCTCACTGATCTTTCAGAGTTGAGTTGGCAGCCTCTGGAGTGTGACCACAATACATAAGGTATGTGTCACCTTGTGACACTTGCTGGATTGATTCCTTCAAGTGAGGTAGTTTGAGGAATTCCTACTTTACAGTTCTCAGTGGGGTTTAGAGATGAGAGAGACTTCAAGCTGCCAGGTGCCAAAGGCAGGAGCAGAACTTTAAGTTTCAAGTGAAGTTTTACACTGGAATAAATACACTCACAACTTCAAAGGTGCTTCCAGGTGGTTAAGTCTTTGGATAATTGCACAGGTATCTAGTTTTTATAGAAAAAATAGGGTAAAGACAAAAAGTATTCACTCGTTTTTTAGCAGAAGCTGCCAGCTAGCAATTACAAAATGGCTTAAAAATAAAATGGGGAGAGGGGCTTATTTAGGTTTTGATCTTAGTTTTTGTTGTTTTTTTTAATCTTAATAGTATAAAAGAGTTTCCAGACAAGAAGGGTCACAAGGAAACAGATAATTATTTCCCACTTGTACAAAATAATTGTTTTATATTTATATTAACTCTCCCACCCTAAATACTGTGTGTGTCACACAAACACAGAAAAAAAGAGTACTTATGTTGGGGAATTGTACACCACTTTTTTAATGAGAAGAATATTAACCGCAGCAATTGAAGCATTATGATTCAGTTTGGGTCTTGGTTGAGAGAGGGAGAGAGAAGTGAGTTTAGATTTTAATGAGGAAGCCTTCAGCATTTGAAGGGCAACTTGTTTTTTTACAAGATCTGCAGTATCATGAGCAATGTGAATTAGTTTTCAAGAAGATGCATTTTTTTTCTCAAGCATCAGCAAGTAAAACAAGCAGTGACGCCTCATGTGAATCCATGTTGTCTTGCAGAAAACCAGGATCCCTCCACCAGATTTTGATTTATAAGACAAGTGAAACAGCAGTACCTCTGTCACCCACATCACAAAAACAACAGATTACTAGAGAAATTTAATGAAACCATCAAAAAAGAGTTGTTCTGGCTAGTTTTATATATGAATCCAGATAGTTAAGATTCCCTTAAAAATGTCAGCTCTACTTATTAGCCCTTCCTCTGCAGTGAGGCTTATCAGAAAATCATATATTTAAATACAGACTCAAGGCAAAGAGTAGCAATGCATAATTTGTGATGATCTATATGACTTACCTTATGAGGAAATAAATTTATTCACTATATTATGTCTCCAATGACATTGCCACTGAACAAAGTTCCAAACACATTGCTGACTTTTTTTTAGAGAATGTTAGGTAGAAAGGTATTAACATTTTAGTGAGTAGACACAGTATTTTCTTTATAGCTTTGTATTTGGTTCTTGAAAAAGATTAAATACATGCCAGATCTAGGAAAGACATAAAGTATAATTAATATGGTGAAAATAACCCAGTGAAAATACAACTAGGGAAGGCTAAAAATGAATTATGTCATCAGAGCTGAGATTACGGTATGGGATGGGAGAAGGGGAAATGGGAGTTCTATGTGTAAACTACTCCCATGCCAAAGCCATCAATCCTTCTTAGTCTCCATTACATAAATGTAGCAGAAGTAGTGCACAGAGGGCAAAGAAAGGAGGATTTACTTTTTTATGTATGTCCAGAGTTGCCATGGGATTAAATGCACTTAAGAACTCCTCAGGTGCCTATACTTAATTCTTAACAGCTGTAATTTATTCACATCCTATAAAAATGCATCTCTATTATGAAAGCTAAAACGTTTGTAGAAGGGTTAGGATTTTAATTCCAGAAATCTATTACAGATTTACTTCCTGAAATTATGTCTGGTTGTATTTAAAGCTTACTAGTTAACATTGTAAAGTCATTGTTTAATCATTTTTAATTCATTTATTAATCTTTGTAATAAAATTAACAATGATGAATTGACATGGTAATAATGGGGTTGTCATAAGTGCTTATAGAGGATTTACAGTGTAAAATCAGTACCGAGGCCTCATGTTTTCTCTTTAAGTTCTTTTTTATTGATGACAGATGTACGAGCTCAGTAATCAGAGAGAAGAACAAGCTTTATAGTCTCTTTGAGATTGTGCTATTTTTTTGAACACTTAGTTAGAAATTGTAATTTTGGATATTATAAAAACAGCAAGCTTTTCCAGGAATGGAACTAGTAAGGAAACATTTTTGAGTGGAAATAATTTTCCTTTTGGCTGAAGTATAAAACGAGAGTACAGAACAAAAATAGTGTCAAAAAATATCTTTTAGCCCCAAATACCTATTACACTCATTAACATCATTTTTAAAGACTGAAGTAGCATCCAGACTTGGTGTATCCTATTCATGAAAATAAGTTACTTTTGCAGTCAGCCTTTTGAAAGAAATTTCATTAAAAAGGTAGCTATATTATAACTGGAACAACAAATGGAGAATATCCATGCACAGGAGGGCCTTTTTTTTGCTACAATTTCTATCTATCTATCTATCTATCTATCTATCTATCTATCTATCTATCATGGTGCAGGGATTTCTTGTAGATAATTATTTGACAGGTTTAAAGTGAGAATAATACAATAAGTAGCTTGCCTCATGTCCCCATTTAAAAAAAAAAAAAAAAAGAAAGAAAAAAAGAACTGAAATCTTTACTGAACTTTTTTTATTGTCACTCTTTTTTGATTGTGGTATTTTCTAACATGTTCATAGATTAAAGTTGATATGAAAATGTGACAACTAAATCTGCTGCCTCTGTTGTTTCTAAAATATGCTTAAATTGTCCAAAATATTTTCCTCTCAAATCACAAAATTTTGCATGCTTTTTAAGATTGTAAGTCATGACCTTCATTTATACAGAACATATTTTTTTAGTAACTTCCTTTTTAAATCTGAAATAAAATATTGTACAGAAATAGTATCATTAATTTCATTGAGATTCTTCTGAGTAGTCTGCTGTAGTAGAAAAAAAAATCTGTAGAATCAGGTTCTGAATAGCTAGATAAATAGTGTATAAACGTGAGAAAGCCGTGAAGGATCAGAGGGAGATTTTTAGCAATTTATATCCTTTTTAGTCTGCACTAAGACTTGTTGTAGTTACAGTAGATTGGAAGATCTCCACGTTTGATCATCTCAAAGTGAGAAGTAAGATATGAAGATATGAAGACCTCATATCTTCATTTGGCATGCAACTAACAATACTGTTCTTATGCATACCTCCTGAAAGCTGAGTGAAAGAGACAGTATTGCTGTAAATGCCTGGAGGAGAAAAGAAATTTCAATTAGGTACTGTAATTTAACTATCTGAACGGTATTCACAAAGATATCCAGCAAAGCACAACCTCTGTACTCTCGGGTTATTAAAAAAAAAAAAAATCACCTAGGCAAGTACTGTTGTCAGTGATGTAATATCAGTTTATAGCATGGCATTATTATACCGAATAAGATTTTCTTCTTTTCCTAGTGTCTCTTTGAATATTGAAAGAATATTTTGTATTCCACTTCTAGAGTTTTTCTTTGTGTTTTTGTTTGATTAACTCAGTCATCATAGATGTGGTCACCTTTTATAAATTTGTCCTTCTCCAGAAACAGTATGATCTGCAGTGACACATCTAATTTAAAACTCCAGAGGGACCAGTGCTGTTGTTATGTTGGTATGTGATGCAATGAAAAGTTCAGTTCACCTTTATTAATTTCTTTCAGTGCTCATTTATTCATTTATTTCAGTAATTATTTGCCTTTTTCCAGTCCTTTGCTTCATATGGCAACAGTGAACAAGACAATCATATCCCTCACCATGTCCCTTGTCATGCAACCACCATTCTAAGAGGGCACTTGAATGTGCTCAATAGATTCCCAGGCATCTTGGGAGATATTCACTTCACTGGGGAGGAAGCAGCAAATTAAAATTTGTTACCACTTTTGAGAAACCATTCTACTGCTAGTCTTCACATACTTTTGTCCTCATTACAATGTGATGCAGTAATTTATTTTATAATAATAATAATAAAGTTGTTTATTAACTATTTTCTAACTTTCAGGTTCTAAATAATATATCAAATACCATATTTTTAAAAAGTTATCTGTTTTGTTCAACCTGTCATTTTATACATAGGAACTCTTAAAAAGAAATTGACTGTGATTTTTTCTTCTTCAAATAAGTATTCTTATTTTTTTAATGTAAATGACTCATGCTCAGAGGTTCTCTGAACACTTCCTCTATAAGTTAGCCATTTTCTTTAGAAGCTCCAACCTTTACTTAGGATGTTAGGATGGTTTTTTTTTTTTCTATGTGTTGTACTGTTCTGCTGGTGGTGTTCCATTCTTTCATGCCCCAAGACCAAAGAACTAGACAGGTCATATGCTGCTTGTTTAGACCAAAATATCAATTTCATCTTCTGCAAACTATCCAACATATCCATCCAAATGCAAGTTCTTTCTGATGTCATGCAGTGACCAAGGTTATAATAGATATACTCTTCTACATACCTATGACACCCAATTCTGCATGTTACTGCATTATTTTTGGTTCATTATATTATTTTTTGAATAACTATTTGGATTATGGTTCTCCTTTGGAGAACCTGATGTACATAAAACTTGGCTATTATTTTATGTAAATAATTATTCATTTGAAAATAACATTGGCATATGGATCCAGTTTTATGTCTTGTTACACTCAGATAGAACAATCCATTCATCATTTTGGAAAATCAAAGACAACCTACTGTATTGAGGAAACGAGGAAAACAATTTTTCATAAAGATTTGAAATATTTATTTAACTATGATGCACAGGTTTTGTAAATATATTCTTCAGTTATTGAAAATTTTACTAAAAACTATGAGAAAAAAATCCTAACAAGCTGTCATATTTTTACTTATTTAAAATTACTTTAATATTGCTAATTATTTTAATAGGTTATATAAATAATGTCAATAACTACATATAAATTTGTTTTTAAGCTTGTTTTGTTTGTTTTTGAGTACAAACTGTTTGGTCTTTAGTTTGGTTTTGGACATGAGCCAGCAATATGCGCTTGCACCTCAGAAAGCCAACTGTATCCTGGGATGTGTCAAAAGAAGCATAGCCAGCAGGTTGAGGGAGGTGATTCTCCCCCTCTACTCAGCTCTGGTGAGACCCCACCAGGAGTACTGCATCCAGCTCTGGAGTGTCCAGTACGAGAAAGACACGGACCTGTTGGAGCAGGTCCAGAGGAGGGCCATGAAAATGTTCAGAGAGCTGGAACACCTCTCCTATGAAGAAAGGCTGGGATAGTTGGGGTTGTTTAGACCAGAGAAGAGAAGGCTTCGGGAAGACCTTATTGTGGCTTTTCAATATATAAAGAGGGCCTGTAGTGACAGGACAAGGGGCAACAATTTTAAACTGAAAGAGGGAAGGTTTAGATTGGGCATAAATAAGAAATTTTTACAATGAGTGCGGTGAGACACTGGAACAGGTTGCCCAGAGAAGCTGTGGATGCCCATGACTGGAAGTGTTCAAGGTCAGGTTGGATGGGGCTTTGAGCAACCTGATCTAGTGGAAGATGTCTCTGCCCATGGCAGGGGGGTTGGACTAGATGATCTTTAAAGGTCCTTCCAACCCAAACCGTTCTATGATTCTATAAACATTTAAAATGCAAAGGGACTGGGAGGAGTAGAGAGAAGAAAGACAATAGACGTTATATAAGCTAAGAGATAAGATGAAGTCTTATATGTTCTCTGTAGAAACATGTGATACCCATAATGGAAAAATATATAAATTGTCTTTTTTCTCAGATAGAATTTGAGGATAATGAAAGATACTTATATTGTACTTAACAGACACTGTCTATGCAAATATTTGCATTTCCCAAATTTTGAGCTCATCAGCAGAATGAGCTTGTATGTGTATGTTTTGCTTGTATGTTTTGCCCATCATGGTAACTTTTAAGTGATCTCCCTATCTTTTCTTCAACCCACAAGCTTTTTAATAGTATTTTCTCCCACTGTCCTGTTGAGGGAGGAGAGTGAGGGAGCAGCTAGGTGGGCATCTGGCAGCCAGCAAAGGTCAACCCACTACAGAACTCCACATTAAGTCCACAGAGTTGTGTTTATGGAAATAATTTCTTCACCTGTTTTTATGTCAAAACGACAGTAAGCCTTTGAAAAGGGTGGACTTTTGATGACTATTCAATTAACTGATTTTTTTTTTTTTATAATGCTCCAGATGAAGAACAAGAAACTATTGTTTGTGTGCGTATGTATGTGCAGGTGTGTGTGTATGTTCATTGTTATTTACCAAGTAGGAGGCAGGAAAGAGGAACAATCTGAAATAAAACAATAAGCCATAAAATTCAGCATGAACTTAAGAAATGTTAGACATATGTCTCAGGAAAGTTAAGCTGAAATAAGCAGACGTAAATAAGGGAAAGAAAGGAAGTATATAGATTCTGTTGAGCATATTGAGCAAATGAAGAATTTAGGGATGTGATGGGTAAAATGTGAATACCCTGTCATAGGGCTTAGGGAAGCTAAAAGATGTATTAGTAAGAAGTGAACTATTGAATAAAATCTGAAGGACATTTTCCCAGGCATAAATAATGACAAAGTGAGTGATATCACTTTAAACATACTGTGTAGTATTTTAGTTGCCATTTTGCAATCAAGTTATAGAAATAAAAAGAGTAGTAAATTACAAGACACTAGGAAAGCTCATCAAGGGACTCTATTGCTTAGAAAAAATCTAATGAAAGCAGGTCTATGAGAAATTCAGAGTAACATCTGAAAATTTCATAGGCATGATAGCTTCTACAAGAGCCAGTAAAGTGTCTTTCAGCTATCAGTAAAACTGTTTTTTTTCTCTTTTTTTTTTTTTCCCCCTGAAGATTTGCTTCAGCTGAGGTCTGGCTCAGAGAACCTGTGGTTGACTTAGTTAATGCAACATGAATGAGAAGGAAGAAGAGTACCTTTTTCAATGTTGAAGAATGTATTCAGTTTAATAGGCAGAGATTGATATAAAGGAATAAATTCATAAGGTTAGAACCCAAAATTTAGGAAAAATAACACTAAGCTTGCAGTACTGTTATTTTATAATCATCAAAAAATTTAATTAATGCCCATTATTAAAATTGTATTCACTTCTTTATTTTTTCAGGAGATTTTAATCCTTGTCTTTGTAAACACAATTTAGATTCTGGTTCCGAGAAATCCCAGAAAAATATTTCTTTGCCTTTCTGAGGCTATTTAAATTTTCCAGAAGCAGCGTCAGAGGTACTTCATTCTATAATAATGCAAATGCTAATTTGTCAGAAGTTTTAATGACAAGAGGTGGAATATGACTGAATATAGGATGCTTTAAATGTGTTTCTTTATATCATGACACAGTGTTTGGTAGGGGTAACCAAGCTGCTCCTAAATAAGCAGTCCGAGCTTGCTTAATATGCTTTTAGTAACCAAAATATTAGTTAAAAAATTATTTACTGAAAAGCAGAGTTGCAATTTTTCCTATCATACAATGCCATTTTGAGTCTTCCTACAAAATTAAGCATTGTCTGCTTAACATATACATAATATTATGTGACTACTTTGGCTTTTTCTTTTTGTCTGCTGTTAATGACAGCAGGTACTCTGTTAAAATCAATAATCAAAAGAAAGCTTAAAGTCAAAAGAACAAATTCTGTCAGTCTTCAATAGTCTTCAATATCACATTGATATTCCATTGATATCGGTGAGTTGGTTGAGTCCCAACTTTTTCATGGCCAACTCTGATATCTTTGCAAAGTAGTGTACAATGGCATTTAAACATACTCTTAGTGCCTCAAAAAAATCAGAACAGCTTGTTAAAATATAGATAAATATTTAATTTTATTGTCTGCATACTTTATTGTTTACAGTTCAAAAACCTGTAGAGGCTGCTGCTCAGATTTCATGTCTGTAATACTTGGCATTATGCTAAAAGATACTGAGCAACTGTCCCGAATCTAAAGAGCTTCTCTTCAATGTAAAGGAAGTATACCAGGAAGGAAAACTAACTTTTCTTTTTTAAGTAGTACATCACGTTAGGAAGAATAAATTAATGTGTCTGTTATCACAAAAATACCTTTAATAAAACCAGGATCTCACCGCAAATCTCTTGAGGCTCAGTTGTAACATTTTGGTTATAGTATCTCCTTAAGTATTTAATTCTGAAAGGCAGATGAAAGGAACAGATGAAAGATATAAGTTTATATATATATATATGTATTCTAAAATGTATACATATACCTGTAAGGAAAATGCCTTAATTTGCTCAGGGGATAGACATTTAATATACTGTTTTTAAGAATTTAACTGGACAATGTTATACAGTATGCTGGGATATATTGCATTCATTTGACAGAGCAAGAGCATCTTCACCTGCAGGCTGGCCAACCTGCTGAGTCAAGCATTAACCCAGGAAGATCAGGGTTGGGACATTACAACCACAGTTAATGGAGGCAATGGTTGGAAAGAAGTGGAAAGCAAAGGGTGCAGGGTGATAGGAACAAGAGTGACTTTGGGAATGATAAAACAAAGTGGAAGAACACCTGCCTTAAGCCTTGGTACACAAATGGATGCATCCTGGGAAACAAGCAGGAGGAACTACAGCGTGGCCAAAAAACTAACCCAGTGTTGGAACAACTGAGATGTGTTGACCCAGCTTGCACAGCTAGAGTGCTGCAAATGTACCTAATCTCTTCCGGAACAACAAGCAATGAAGGGGCACAAGGAAGGACATTATCCTCTAAGAGCAGGAGCAAATCAGATGTATGGGGTTGTTGTATGTGATGGACATCAGTCTGGGTGTGAGCTTGCATGTCAGGGTCAGCAGAGAGGCCAGTAAAGGTGTCATTGTGGTGGGAGCTTGTTACAGACCACCCAATCTGAGTGAGGAAGTCTGTGACCTCTTTAAAAACCCCTTGGGAGTCTAAAAACACAGACCTTGGTTCGTGTGGATATCTGCAACCTCCGTGCCAGCCCCTCAAAGGACAACAAGGAGGGACCCAAGCAGTCAAAGGATTTCTGGTGGGCATTGGGGAAAACTTCTTGATGTACGCACTGGATAGGCACCACAGGATCTGCAGTTCACAAACAAGGAAGAAGTAGCTGGGGAAGTGTTAATCAATGGTTGCCTTGGCTTTATTGACCATGAGGAGTTCAAGATCCTGAAGAGAATGAGGAAGGAAAGCAATAGTGTACAGGTCCTGGACTTCAGTAAAGCAGACTTTGCCTTATTCAGGGAACTGGTGGGTGGGATGCCACAGCAGCTAGCTTAAAAGGGTGAAGAAGCCTAGGAAAGCTGGCAGGACTTTAAGGACAGCATTCCCCAAATGCAAAACCAGACCATAAGCAGCTGTATCGGGGCTCCAGCTTGACTAACCAGGGAACTCGTAAGTGCTCTCCAGTGCAAAAAGACAACATACAGGAGGTGGGAGCAGGAACAGGCTTCAGTGAAGGCATTTACAAACATTGCCCAGGTGTATGGTCTTGGTGTCAGGAAAGCCAAAGCTCAACTGGAGTAGAGACTTCCCAAGGACATCAAGGTCAGCAAAAAGTGTTTCTACCACTGAGTTAGTATTAAAAGATTGAATAAGGAAAATGTGGGACTATCACTGAACTGCATGTGATTTAGTGACTGCACACAAAGATAAGGCTGAGATACGCAATGTCTTCTTTCCATCAGTCTTCACAAATAATGTGTCCCAGACCTTGGTGTCCTGTTTTCAGCTGGGATAGAGTTAATTTTCTTCCTAGTAGCTGGTATAGTGCTGTGTTTTGGATTTAGTATGAGAATAATGTTGATAACACACTGACATTTTAGTTGTTGCTAAGTAATGTTTACACTAGTCAAGGACTTTTCAGCTTCCCATGCTCTGCCAGGTGCACAAGAAGTTAGGAGGGAGCATAGCCAGGACAGCTGACCTAAACTGTCCAAAGGGCTATTCCATACCATATGACGTCATGCTCAGTATATAAACTGGGGGGAGTTGGCCAAGGAGCAGTGATCACTGCTTGGGGACGGGCTGAGCATTGGTCAGTGGGCGGTGAGCAATTGCATTGTGCATCACTTGTTTTGTACATTCTTTTATCTTTTTTTTTTTTTTTTCTCTTCCTCTGCTGTCCTATTAAACTGTCTTTATCTCAACCTATGGGTCTTACTTTTATTTCCTATTCTCTTCCCCATTCCACCAGGGGCAGGGAGGAGGGTGAGCGAGCAGCTGTGTGGTGCTTAGTTGTTGACTGGGTTTAAACCATGACACCTGGTGATTTCAGACAGGGTTCAAGGAGGAGAGGAGCAACCAGCAGTGGATGTGGATCAAGCCAGGAGTTACTGGCGAGATATTGAACTTTATGAGTCCATGGGACCCAATGGGTGCCTCCAAAGCTCCTGAGAGAGCTGGACAATGCCCTCCAAGGCCACTCTATCATCTCTGAAACATCATAGAGAACAGGGGAGGTCCCTGAGAACTGGAGACAGTTTCACATCCATCTTCAAAAAGTACCAAAAGATATTTGGGGAGCTATAGGCCAGTTAGGCTCACTTCAGTCTCTGGGAAAATCATGGAATGACTCCTATAGCACATTTCTGGGCAACTGAAAGAGAAGTAAGTGACTGGAAACAGTTGGCAGGGTACCAGCTGACCAAAGGTAAATCACACGTGACCCACCTGATTGCCTTCTATGTTGAAATGATGGGATCTGGGTATAGAGGATGAGTGGATAGCAGTGGATGTAATTTACCTTGACTTTAGCAAGGTTTTTGACACTGTCTCTAACAATATTCTTATGTTTCATTCTTATTAAGTTAGGACATTACGGTCTGGATGGATGGACAACTGTATGGATAAAAGAACAGCTTAGATGGTAAGATTCAGCAAGTTTGCAGATGACACCAAGCTGAGCAGTGCAGTTGACATGCCAGAAGGACGGGATGTCATCCAGAGGGACCTGGACAAGCTGGAGAAGTGGGCCTGTGTGAACCCCATGAGGTTCAACAAGGCCAAGTGCAGGGTCCTACACCTGGGTCGGGGCAATCCTCGGTTTCAATACAGGCTGGGGGATGATGTGATTGAGAGCAGCCCTGCAGAAAAGGATTTGGGGGTACTGGTGGACGAAAAGCTGGACATGAGCCAGCAATGTGCGCTCGCAGCCCAGAAGGCCAGCCGTATCCTGGGCTGCATCAAAAGAAGCATGGCCAACAGGTCAAGGGAGGTGATTCTGCCCCTCTACTCTGCTGTGGTGAGACCCCACCTGCAGTACTGTGTCCAGCTCTGGAGCCCTCGGCACGAGAAGGACATGGACCTGTTGAAGCGGGTCCAGAGGAGGGCCACGAAAATGATCCGAGGGCTGGAGCACCTCTCCTACGAGGACAGGCTGAGAGAGTTGGGGTTGTTCAGCCCGGAGAAGAGAAGGCTGCGGGGAGACCTTAGAGCAGCCTTCCAGTACTTAAAGGGGGCCTATAGGAAAGATGGGGACAGACGTTTTAGCAAGGCCTGTTGTGACAGGACAAGGAGCAATGGTTTTAAACTAAGGGAGGGCAGATTTAGAGCAGATTTAAGAAAGACATTTTTTACAATGAGGGTGGTGAGGCACTGGCACAGGTTGCCCAGAGAGGCAGTGGAGGCCCCATCCCTGGAAAGGTCAGGGGATTCAAGGTCAGGTTGGATGGGGCTCTGAACAACCTGATCTAGTTAAAGATGTCCCTGCTCTTGCAGGGGGATTGAACTACATGACCTGTAAAGGTCCCTTCCAACCCAAACCATTCTATGATTCTATGATTCTATGATTCTATGATTCTATGATTCAGAAGGTAGTGATTGACAAGTCAACAAGTTGGGTACCACAGGGGTCTATCATGGGAACCGTTATGTTTAAAGACTTTCTTAATGACCTGGAGGAGGTAATGAAGTTCATTCTCATCAACACTGCAGATAACACCAAGCTGGGGAACTAGTCAATATGCTCAAGGGCAGGGCTGCCATCCAGAAAGACTTAGACAGGCTTGAGGAATGGGCCGACAGGGATCTTGTGAAACTGAACAAGAACAAGTGCTAAGTCATGCCCCTGAGATGGAGAAGCCACTGCAACAACACAGGCTGGGAAGAACAGACCTGCAGGAAAGGTCCTGGGGTCCTGGTGGGCAGCAAGCTTAACCTGAGCCAGACGTGTATCTTCACAGCAAAGGTGGCCAACAGCATCTGTTGCTGCATGAAGGAGCACAGCCAGCAGATCACATGGAAGGGGTTACTCCCCTCTAGACAGAACTCATTAGACCACATCTTGAGTATTGCATCCAGTTTTGAGCCCCTTCCCTCCTGCCCTTCCTCCCCTGTATAAGAATGATATTAACAAACTGGAGCAACTTCAGCAGAGGGCACACAGGGCACTCAGAGCTGGAGCACTTCCCCTGTGAGGAGAAGCTGAAGGACCAGAACTGGCTCAGCCTGGAGAAAATAAGCTTTGGTGGCACCTAACTGCACCTCCCCAGTGCATTAGATTGTTGGGAAGACAAAGCCAGGCTCTTCAGAACCATTCATGGCAGGGTAACAAGAGGCAATAGGTATAAATTGAAACAAAAAAGGTGTTTTCCCATGAAGACAGTCAGGCAATGAAGCCAGCTGCCCAGAGAGGCTGTGTCCTCTCTGTCCTTTGAGGTTTTAAAAACCTGACTGGATAAAGCTCTGAGCAAGCTGGTCTGACCTCATAGGTGGCAGTGCTCTAAGCAAGCACCTGGACTAGCTGTCCCTTGAACCTGAATTATACTCTGCTCTTATGACTATGATAAAAAGCAGGGACAGACTCATTGCAGATTGGTCTATCAGGTTACACAGCATTTACCACAGATAAAGTTCTGGACATCCCGCTTCCGGAACATTTTACCGTATTATAAGGTTCTGGCCTTTAAAGAAAGCCTGTGATTTTCAAGCAGTATTCTCCTGAAACCATTTGAAAAGTGCATTTCAGTTCTCTTTTTGTGCACTAAACATGAAAGATAGCTTTTATTTAATTTTAGCACTCTGAGCTCCATGCAGTTCTTATCACAGCCTTAAAAAAATAATGGAAGCAAGCTTAATCTAAAGCTAATTTATTGTTTATGGAATTCTGTTAGCAGTTGTTAGTCTGCCTTCACTGAACCTAAAAGGGAATAGTCAATGCATTTAAAATTAAACAGGGAAAAATGGGGGTGGGGGTGGGGGGGTGGGGAAGAGAATAGAAAATAAAATAAATTAGGCTTGTCTTGTCACACAGTCTTCTACAGTAATTTCACTTAGTGAAAAGCAGAGTTGCAGTTTTTCAATCAAACAGAAAACCACATTCTGAAAGAAGACCTACAAAATTAAGCATTGCCTATTTAATTCATATATATAATAAATTGTGTCATTTCTTTTAACACTTTCCAATTGTCTCCTACCATTACATGGGAACCCTATTCAAATGGATTACCAAAGGCAACACTGAGGTCAAGGAAACAAATTCTGCAGACTCCTCTAGAACATCCCATTGATTTCCACATTGCAGCTAAATTTGTCATTTATATTTTCAATTCATTGTGGTTAAAAAAAAAAAAAAAAAGACCTGAAGGAAAGGGATATAGATAGTTTGGTAAATCAATGCAGAGGCTTTATTCCTTGCAGCACTCTCTGGATTGCAGATTTATTCCCTTGGGACTAGATTGTCTCAAATACCTTTCATTCTTATAGCAATAAATCTGACCCTCAAAATAAAATCATACAGCACTGCCCTAGTTTTAAAACTATTCAGTCCTTTAAAAATTACATTTTCATATTTTATTTGGACCATACAAACTAAATTAAGGATGCGTTATTTCCTTTCTAAGCAATTCCTGGGTTTGGTTTGGTTTTTTGTGGGTGGTTTTTTTTTTTTTTGGCTCAGATAAGTTTTAACTCATGACTTAAAATATAACAAAGTAGAGAATATTTAAAGCTACAGCACATTTGTGACAAAGTAGCCATTTTAACAAGGAATTAGGGAAAAAAAGACACCTGTTTGTATTTCTTAAGCAATAAATAGTCTTTGGTATTTTGTGTACAACATGCCAGCTGATAATATGAAATGACTCTGTGCCTATAAAATTAAAATGGCTCCCTACATCTCTTCATAGAGAGTCTGCATCTGCCCAGGACATTGTAACCTTTATAATAAAGACTGAGTATCCACTGTCTCCTTGAAACTTCTCACTGCATTAATCTATTTCTGTTTCCACACTGCACGTGGTTTGCTTCTTCCCTGTTTAGTGTTGTTATTGTTTTTATATTTTGTGCATTTTTTTTTGACTCAGCCTAGCACAGGGGTGAAATGACAATACACATCCTGAAATAAAACGGAAAAAAACGAAGACCTTAACTACAGCTACATATATCTCTTTCTATCTATCTGTCTCTCCATCTAGCTGCATTCGCTAAGCCATACTATGGCTATAAGGCAACGTCTTATAGTCTGTCAAAGGATAATGTCATTTCTTGATCATGAGATCATTCCAAGTAAAAGAGGAAATCTGAAAATGGCCATGCAGATCTCATCAGTTTATTTTCTCAGGCATTATATTCTGCTTCTCATTATTTATTTCTGCAAGATGATTTTTGACCATGATTTCATATCCACCCTCCACAATAAAGGTCTTTTGGGACATAAAACCTCAAGTATCTAGTCACAGTGCTCTCACTACTTGATATGGCATGCATGATACAGACAGATCTTCTGTTTACATTATGTCATCTGGCTTGTGTATCAGTGAACATGGTCTTTCAAAGTATTCAGTTTATTCTTATACCTTTTCAAAATAAACATCTGTAATCTAACAGTATATTTCGACATCTATCAAAATAAAACTATCTACTGGAGCTACTATTATACAATCTGCTCTTAGTACACCACGCATGGTAATGTACCATGCCTGAATATTACCCCATCCAACCTTTCCTGGCACCTTTACAGCTGTTTGTTGTTCTCCCTGATCCCTCTCAGGACTGTTATCAGTAATGGTCTCATCCGGAGTTGCAGCCTTGAGTGACGACAGGTTTTGCTGACTTCTAGAGACACCATGTTGAATTTGTTGTATTGCAAATGAGACAAAGGATCTACTGTCTCACTGTCCAGATCTATCACATACTTTATCCAGAAAAGGATAATACAGAAGATACATAACCACGAAACTTCACAAAAGCACAGTTTTGGATTTTTAGGACCCAAGCTGACAATGTGCACTAAGATCTTGCAGAACACAAGTATGTTCAAACTTACTCTCTTTTCAAGCAACACTCTCTATCACATGTCACTTTTGCCAGAACAGAGACAAATTCTATAAAGGTAATATGAATTCTCACATTTCCCTTAGGATATCTCACTTTATCCTACCTGTAACATCTTTAGTCATATGGTACTCCTGACTGTCTAGTAATACTTCTGTGTCCATTTTACTGCAAAATTAAAGATTTTCTGAAATTATAATGGAACTGAGTAGAGCTGTATCCATGATTATCATTCAGATTAGTTCAGTTCACAAATCATTAGCAAATATAAACAAAACCATAATGCAATAGTTATATATGTTGGTATCAAACATTTACAAATATTGATACAAAACTGTTGGACACAGATAGATGGTGTATTAATAGCAGGTTGCTAAACAGTGGCTCTAATGAATAACTGAGTTTTCATTTTCAGCCACAGGTTTTTTTGCCTTCTTCAGATTATTATTGAAAAGTCAAAATATCTTTAAATTAAATACTTCACTTTAAAACTTTATATTTTACTTAAAATTTTTCAGACAAAATTTGTATGGCATTCCAACTTGCTCGTATTGATTACCAAAAGACTGGGTTCAAACTTTGTTTGAATGTTGCTAGCAGCTTTACAAGAATATAAGATTCTCCCAATATGTCCTAACAGCTTGGGTTGTCAGAAGGTAGGAAATCTCAGTCACACAAAGGAAATTCATTTTTAGGGAATGATCTAGAATCTGATAGGCCCTTCACACTTTTTTAGGTAAAACCAGTCACCTTTGTAATCTTCACACATACTGTTTTAACAGATATGCTTAAACTTTTACGGATTAATCTAGCAAAAGACTTAGCTGTTAAAAATTGTGCAGTTATAAAGTAGACCTCAATCAATCATA
This sequence comes from Mycteria americana, assembly GCF_035582795.1. Classification (NCBI taxonomy): domain Eukaryota; kingdom Metazoa; phylum Chordata; class Aves; order Ciconiiformes; family Ciconiidae; genus Mycteria; species Mycteria americana. Next base: position 115,081,071 of record NC_134366.1, on the reverse strand, counting down.
AAAGACAACTCTCTATATGTGCAGACCCCCAAGAAAGTATATCCCAGATTCCATCTTCTCATTGCTTAGTTGTTGCGGCATGCTGAGACAAGGCATAGGAGCAGAACTAAAACAAGTCACCATAACCTGTGATTGAGAAAAAGAATATAAAAATCCAAAATGTGTGTGATTCTGCCTTTTAGCTATAATCTTAATAGAGTAAGTGACATGTTTAGTGTGTCCATTTGTTCTAAGAGCTTCGTAAACAGGGAACAACACAGGGTTTAAAACTGTTCATAAGCAGAATGGCAGGATTTTTATTCATTTTCCTAATTAGTGGAAATCAATAATATGATTATAACAGCATTGTTTTTTCAACAAGAATTTGAAGTAGAACTTTATATATTATATGTACTATATTATAAAGTGGAGCTTTACAGTTTATATATACTATTTATATTCAGAACTGAATAAAATGATGGGAAGTTAATTTTTCTGTGACTTGTTTCAAAAAGTTTATAGGATTGCAGCATGTGAGATGCTAAACTCTTCTCTGATGCCAGAGCTAAATTCTGCAATAGAAAAAAAGGTATTTAATGATCTCTGATTACGGAAAGCAGGCCTTGTCTCTCTAAGTGTAAGTGTAAGAGCTCAAAGGCAGCAATTCTGTGTCCCTGTTTCCTGTCTGCCTTTCCTAAATGCTGACCAAATGTGAGCATTCCTTTTGCTCATAATGGTAGAGCCTCCTGGGCAGGCCTTGCAGGGATTCCCAAACCAGCAGGTCAAATTGTCATGTTGTTTTAGCCTGCTACAGCTTACACTGGCTATTGATGGTTTTCATCACTGCTCTGAGTGTCTGGGCTTGTTGGGATCGATGAGTCGGAAGGTCAGACTGTCACATTGCCTTGGTAGGGCACAATTCCTTGTAGCTTCTGATGATTTCCACTGCTCATACTTGGAGTCTCTATCTACTGAAATAGTTTGTTAGATTGTGAAGCTCATCCTGTCAGAAAGTGCTTAAGATTTCAGAATTTCTGTGCTTCATTGCAAGGCTTTTCTCTTGTGCCTAGATGAACTTGCGCATCAGTGCAATCACTGAGCTTTGGAAAACGCTTTCTTTAGTGTCTCCTAAAAGCATCTGTGATCACAAGAGAAAGGTTGTTGTAAGAAATGATTACCTTTGTTCTAGTCCTCATTCCTTATTAATGCCTTGTGAGAATGGATTCATTTTGTGCTACCTTCTGCCCTCATTAGAATTTGCCAGCTGGAAAAAAGAACTGGGAAACAAGTACATTTTAGCCTTTAAGTTGCACGAAAAAGCTCACAGTCAAGTGGTTTCGTAATGTATGTCAAACAGTTAAAGATAAATGTATGCCAAGGTTCTTAGAAATCATGTACTTTTAGTGTTCAGATCACTGTGGGTCCTATTTTCAGATGCTGACCTTTTCTAGCAAGAAAACATAACTCAGTACATCTGAGACATGCAAAAGACCTAATGGAAAATCTAAAGAAAAAAAGAAAAGATTAAAAGAAAGAGTGGGTGTGTGAGCGCGATATGGAGTCAAAAATACACATGTAGCTGTAAAAATATTTGTTTACGATTTCTATCTGACATTTATAGCTGCATAATTTGCCTTACAAGTGTGCAGTTAGCATAACAGGACTGCATTTTTTAATGAGAGATGCCAAGAAATAGTGACATACAGTATTAAAAATACGAAGTAACAAGAAGCAAATACTAACTATACTCCAGTACAACCTTATAACTGTTCACTTCATTTGGTTTGCAAGTTAGAAAACATTAAGAAAAATCATAGTTTGAAAATAAAACAACATTTTTCTCAACTGAGCAAGCCTTTAAGGTTGGATTCTCTCATAGACATAGTTCTTTATGCCTATTCAGCATACTTATTTGTAAGTGGTTGAACTGTGAGTTGTAAAAAAAGTGTGACAGATACTGTAAATAGCAAAAGAGAGTTTAACTAAAGTGTTTAATGTTTAAGTAAAGCCTCCTATATTATATATTCAGGCTTTCTATTTCCAGTGAAAGAAAAAGATTGCGTAAATTTAGGATGAGTATTTTATGCCAGAAGAAAGTATCATGTTAACAGCAGTGGCAATTGACTTTTTATGGAATTTCAAGAAGAGCAGGAATGAGGGCAACACAGGAGGCTGGAAGTGAAAACACTAGAGAACTCTGGGCTGGGAGGAAGAGCAGAAGAGAGTCTGAGGGTCGATGCCATGAGGGCAAAGCTACATGTTAGGCTGGCTGAAGAAAATGAAGAGAGAAAAGACACAGTGAAGCAGTAAAGAAAAACTTATCATTGACTTTTTTCAGGAGTCAGCTCAGAGTATAATTGCTGACTTAAATAATAAGGCAGAATTAAACAAGCTTTTTAAAAATCTGAAGGAATGTTAGAAATAAACACACCTAATCTGACTGCCTCTTCCCTTTTCCCAACCGTACACATTAATAGTGACATGACATAGCTGTGAGCCAGAAGAGCCTTGAATGCACAGAGTATGTTAACTCTCCTGCTTTGACATGGAGATGGTATTCCATATGAGTTCTGACTAAGCAGCACACCAATATGAAAGATTTGAAATTTCTGGGCTCAGTAATTCTGCAGCAAAGTGAAATGGTCGATGTGTTTGCTCACAAGCCACTGTCTTGGATTCTTTTCCAGCTCAGAGATATTCCACAAAGTACTGTTAACTAAGCTCAGGGAAAGAAAAAAAAATTTAAAAAATCCCTAAAGTTTTGTTCCAGAAGGCAGTATTAAGCAGTTTTCAAATGCAAACTCAGTATTACAGAATCACAGAAGGGTTGAGGTTTGAAGAGTCCTCTGGAGGTTATCTGGTCCAACCTCCTTGCTCAAGCAGAGACACCTAGAGTCAGTTGCCCTGGACCATGTCCAGATGGCTTTTGAATATCTCCAAGGTGGGAAACTCCACAAATTCTCTGGGCAGCCTGTGTCAGTGCTTGGTCACACTCACAGTGAAAAACTGTTTCCTGAGGTTCAGGGGGAACCTCCTGTATTTCACACTGTGCCCATTGCTTCTGGTCCTGTCACTGGGCACCACTGAAAACAATTTGGCTTTGCCTTCTTTACAACTTCTCTTCAGGTATTTGTACACATTGATAAGATCCCATTTCTAAGCCTTCTCTTCTCCAAACTAAATATTCCCAACTGTTGCAGCCTTTCCTCATAGGAGAGATGCTCCAGACCCTTTGTCATCTTGTGGCACTTTGCTGGACTCTGCCCAATAGCTCCATCTCTCTCTTGTGCTGGGGAGTCCAGAACTGGACACAGGACTCCAGGTGTGGCCACACAGAGTGCTGAGTAGAGGAGAAGGATCACCTCCCTCCACCTGCTGGCAATATTTTGCCTAATGCAGCCCAAGATACTGTTAGGCTTTTTGCCACCAGGGCACATGGCTGCCTCATGTTCAACTTGGTGTCTACCAGGAACCCCAGGTCCTTTTCTGCAAAGCTGCTTTCCTGCTGGTCAGTCCCAGCATATATTGGTGCTGCCAACACCACTCCCCAGCATATACTGGGGAAGTTGTTCCTCCCTAGGTGACAGACACTGTACTTCCCTGTGCTGAACTCCATCAGATTCCTGTCAGCCGTTTTCTCCAGCCTGTTGAGGTCCCTCTGGGGACCTCAGCACAACCTTTTGGCATATCAGACACTCCTCCCAGTTTTGTGTCATCCACAGACTTGCTGAGGGTATGCTGTGCCCCATCATCCAAATCAGTAATGAAGATGTTGAACAGGACTGGACGCCGTGTTGACCCCTGGGATACATACCCAGTTACTGGCCTCCAACTAGACTTTGTGCCACTGATCACCACGCTCTGGGCTCAGATGCTCAGCCAGTTTTCAGTCCACTTCTCTGCTCATCCAGCCCATGCTTCATCAGCTTCTCTATGAGGATCTTACAGGAGACAGAGTCAAAAACCTTCCTGCAGTCTAAATATGCAATATCTGTTGCTCTCCCCTCATCTACCCAGCCAGTCATTTCATTGTAGAAGGCTATCAGGCTGGTCAAGCATGGCTCTCCCTTGGTGAATCCTTGCTGACTACTCCCAATTACCTTCTTGTTCTTCATGTGCCTGGAAATGGTTTCCAGGATTAGCTGTTCCATCACCTTCCCAGGAACTGAGGTGAGGCTGACCAGCCTGTAGTTCCATGGGTCCTCATGCTTGCTTTTCTATTAGACTTCGCAGAAATCAAGCCGATCAAACTGTATGGTTTATTCCATAAATGAAGTTTGAGCCTGCAGGGAAAATAACTTGTAACCTGTATATGACAGGATCCAAACAGGGACTTTATTCCCATCAGTCAATAAGAGAAAGATGAGTTCTCATAGGCCACTTCATCACTATACTGGTATCTCTACATGTTATGCTCAGATAAAAAAGAGAATTATGAAAGGGGGAGGATGATTGCAACAGTAGCTATCAAAACATGGGACTGTTCTTTTAGTGTATATGGTGAGACAATAGAATGAACATTCCACTGTAGTGGGAGTTTGTTATCTGCAGAGAGTGGGAAAACACTATGAACAAATGTCTGCTCCAAAGACAGTGAAAGAATATTCACACTACAAGAAATGTTTCTGTGCAAAGGATGGCAATTTAATCAGGTATGAACTGAAAATGCTGCTGATCAGCATTTCTTTAAGGACTCTTTCTATTACTTCAGAATAATAAGTTAATCTAAACAAGCATTTTAGCTTATATTGCCTTTATTGAATTTTTAGAGACATACAGAAAAATTACTTTTAAAAATATTTATGTTTAAATATGCAAACAATGATTATTAAACTGTGCAGCTGATGTTATTATGAAAATGTTATATGAACATGTTATTATGAACATGGTAGATGCCCCATCCCTGGAAACCTTCAAGGTCAGGTTGGACGGGGCTCTGAGCAACCTGATCTAGTTGAAGATGTCCTTGCTCATTGCAGGGAGTTGGACTAGATGACCTTTAAAGGTCCCTTCCAACCTAAACTATTCTATGATTCTATGATCCTATTTTATTATAAAATGAAACTCACACTCTAAAACAAGTTGTCTACACTTACACAAAAAGATGCTTAACCCGCCCAAGAAAAAACAAAGTGAAAAGCTAGCCCAGAAGACTATCACTCCATTTTAACTCAGGCCCTCTAGACTGAAATCTCCCACTGAAGCCAATCAGTCAGAACTGTTCTCATATGAGAACTAAATGAACACTGAATATGGGCCTCAATTTTAGATGCAATACCTTTGGAAAAGATACCGCTCTGCTTGCAACTGGCTGTTGTCAGCATAAAACAGACACTGGAATGAAAACCACTGACCAAACTGATTTGCCTTTCATTTCTTGCACAAAAATTTGCATAAGGAAGTGATGGAAATCCCTGGCACCAGCTGTGCTACCAGACTGCATCAAGGTTGTTTCCTACTGCAATACAAATGACAAATTAATGTGGCCCCTCAGAGAAGCATACTGAAATATACCTAAAATACAGGCACTGCTTTCTCTACCTTCCCAAGGTGAAACCCTGAAATGAACAAAAAAAGGCAGGGAAAGCAAGAGCTCTTTGCCTTGTCTTGGTATCTTTACTCACCTCCCTCCAGTGAAGGTGGGAGCTCACTTGTCACGTGAGAATGAGCTGGTTACCTCCCGAATACCCTCCTGTGCTTCTTCCGACACACTGTAGTTTCACAACACAAGGTTGTGCCTAAGTGATATGGCTGAGCTCTATATTACTTTTCTGCCAGAGTTCCAAAGTGGTTGCATCTCTTTTGTGGGATTTATCATTATGAATTTTCTATACACCTTCTCAGAGGTGTAATTTGCCTTCTGAGTATGTCTAGGATGTGTGTCTTAATTGAAGAACTTCCCAGATGGACAAAGCAAAAATTCATATCTTAATAATCATGTAAAGCTCAACTGCACAGCTGTATAGCAGCAAACAGTTACTTGAGCGTTACCTGTGCAGGCTTTGTCTGGACACAAATAGGTTGTTGTTGGCTGCTTGGTTGGTTGGTAAGACTGTTCTTTTCTAGACAGGTGCACCATCTCTTCATTGACCTACACACAGATTTGGGTGCTATATATAGTAATGGTTACCCCCAGTGGGACCATGCAGATGCAAAGAGATTCATCAGTATACGGATTTTACAGAGTCTGTCTCATTTTTAATGGTTGAATCATGTTGTCCTATTTTCCATGTAATATCAGAATTTCAAAGACCAGATTTCGGTTGTTGAACTGCATGCCAGAAATCATGACCACAGAAGCAGGAGTACATAGCAGAAGTTGGCAGTTCTAATTCTGCTTATTTCAGGAAATTAGAAAGCTTGGTACTAGTATGCATGATATGAATAACTCACCTTAGTGCAAAGTTCATTGTTTATGTCTTGTGCTTAGAAAATGGCATATGGCCATTGAACTTAACAAGAAATAATGTGAAAGGATGTATAACAAAAAAAGCAATGAGTGTGGTAATCATATAAGATATGTCTTATTTATATTCTGGATTTAATTCTTCTGCTTCCCTACACTCCATCCGTGTCTTCCCAGCTCATATTGAAGAGACTGGCATGTGTTGTATATAGCAGATGGACGTGCTGTGGCATACACAGATTCTCAGTGCAGTTCTGGCACACACACCTTCTGCTGAATTTGCTAGCTAGCAAGGACTCCAGCAGCAGCTGTTTCACAGAAAATGTTGTTCACTGTCGCTATATTAAAAATAATTAGGCCAGGATGAATCAGTGAAACCAAAAAACAGAACCAACCTTAGATCAAGCTGGATGAATATTTTTGATATGTATTTCCACACTTTGCTTGGTTTTTGTTTTTAATGGAAGATATGTTATTAAAAGGAAGAAATTCAGTTCTCATCCTGAACCCTCTACTAAGGTACTTATCAACAACTTATTTTCTTTGGAAACAGCTGTTGCAGCCCTGGTAGGTTTTGCCCATGTTGGGAGGGCAGTCTCAAGCACACAGTATGAGAAAACTCCATTGGTAGATGCAAAGAACTTTTCTCATTGCTGTATCTCCTCTGTTCTGAGGACTTTTTGGTGTGTGTTGTTTTTTCTTTTCAGTGTAGGCTAACCTTAAGTGATTTAGCTTTGTAGGCCTTGTGTTCCTTTCTTGGATGTAGTAGAAGTACCAATTTTAAATCTCAGTCTATGTTTTTTCTTGGCATTGTTAATAGTATCACAAAGATAATAATAAAGTTTGCTCATATACATACATACCTAAAAACAGGTAGATACTCAAAGGTGTTTTTGATTTATCCCATCCTTTCTGTTGTCCAACTAGCTGGCTGGTGTGGCACAGAATAAAAAGGCTTCTTTCTTAAACAGTGCTAAAATATTTTGTTACTCCTAATGTTATTTGAACGGCAGAAAGAAAATTTAGAGAGAACAGGAAGGAATTATACCTCTTCCCATCACGTCTTTCCTTCTTACATGTTGTAACAGCCACCTAGTTTTCCCTCAATAGATGGTAATGTTTGTTTGGTGATAGACGAAGGTGAGATCTGATGTTAAGATTACATCATCAAATTCAATATACCCTTGTGTGTTTAAAATTGCAATTCATTCCCATTGTAATTCTTCACTTGCAACATGTCAGGTTTTGACCCTCAGTTTGAGTCTACTATATTGATAATTGTCTAGATGATTGGCAGTCATGTAGGGTCTTCTTGACAGTAACTGATAATAAGAAATAATGTTCATGGCTCTTCCTTTAAACTTTGACTTTTTTTTTCAATTTATTAAAAATTTACTAAAAGAGATTGCTGTGGTGCTTGTTGAATAATATCTCCTCATTAACTATGTACATTTCAGCTTTAATTTCATACTGAATACCAATAGCTCAAAAATGAACAAAGAAAATGACAATGCAAGTACCATGAATTTGGGACTAAAGGTAAGCATCCCAGCATTTCAGCATTAAAATTATTGCTATTAGTAGCTCTCATTTCTGTAGTTGCTCAGGGGTCTTTCTTTGACTTCTCTAGTTAATATCATTGCAGGTTTATTACCTGGAGCACTACTGATTGCCTTACAGGGGAAAGAGTATTTAGTGCAACTGATGCTCTCTTTTGCTCTGCCATGACAGGATTAAGCTTGTAGTTCTTATTGGAAGTTGACCTACTGACCTCACCCATATTTATGCACAGCATGTGCTGTTACCTGTGTAAAGATCTGCTAGGAAGTCTTGTTCTTTATCACATAAAGTAGCAAATGAAAAATCCCACTGCATAGATTAGTCTTTGTACTTTAATTCTGTACATATAGGTATCTCAGGATTTGACCTGATATTTTTTTGTTACATTGAAGATGCTTCAAATCCCATAAACTTTCCCTGATGGAATACATATATACAATACTTTTTTACAGAAGTAAATGGGTAAGAACCCATTGAACCCATTGAATGGGTAAGTACCCATATTGATTTGCATTAGAACACTGATTATAAAAACTAATTTCTGAGCTGTACAAACTGCCTCATGTATTTTAGTTCTATACTTCACTTGTGAACACAAATTTGTTCCTTTTTAGATGACTCTCCACTTAAATGATTTGCCAATACTTTGCCTTCTTGTTCACCCCTACCTTGTGTGAAATTATAAGCTGCCATAGTAATAGCTAATTTTTTTTAATATTAAGGTTCGTTCATTTGCCACTGATTACTGGGCTGCCTGTACGTAAAGTTACGCAAAAGAAATTGCATTGATTCGCACTAGCAGAATGAGTTACTTCTCACCTAAATTAACATGATCATTGAAAATGCATTAGCACAAAGACTAAAAGGTGAAAGCAGCTAGTTCAGTAGGACTTACTAAAGCAATAATTTGATTTGCAGGCCTAAATTTGACCTGACTGAATGACTGTAGATTTTGAAGAGGCAAGAGGAAGCAACTGCATGCAGGCTGGGAAATGGGGGAAATAAAAATTAATTATCACTTGTTAAAAGTAAAGTAATCTCTGTACTTAATAGGACATATTACCGTTATCCAGATCACTTTGCTTTATACTGTATTTTTATAGCAAAGCTTTGTCTTTTTCATTCTCCTTTCTTTTTGACAGAATGAAGAATGGCACCACAGGTGAGGTAACTCACACTTTGTCAGTTTGCGCCTTACAATTTTTTTTTCTGGGTCTGGACTGCACAACAACATTTCAGGCACTATTGGAATGGTACTAGTAATCACAATTGCCGCAGCCTTATAGTGTTAACTCTGTTAACTGGTGTACAACTAAACTACTGTTGTAGGTCCTTTCCCTAAGAATGTATTCAGAGTTTCAAGAAGGCTTTGTGAAGAAGATTTATGCCTTATGACAAAGGACACCATCTTTTCCTAGGAGTTCTGTAAGCATAACTAAGTGCAGAAGCATTAAAGATAAAGAAAAATACAGCTAGATGTCCCCAAGTGTAATAACAGCTACATCTCTCAAGAAATAAATTACCCAAATGACATGGCAGACTATGGGAAATGAATAGGAGAAAATATATATCAGTAAATCAACAGAAGTTCAAGCGGCATTATGCTGCATGTCTAGCTGAAAGGAAATTCAGAGTAGTAGCTGACACACTATCCTTTACTCACCCGCATTGCCAGCTAGTGCCAGAATGATCCTTACTTGTTTTTATGATTTTTAACAGGAAAGCAGTTCATCTTGTGGCAGGAGAATGACTTAGTGAACAAGTAAATAGTATTAAGGATAGGACAGTGAAGCAGTTTTATTCCTAGCTCTGCAACAGACTTCCCGCATGACCTTGGACAAATGCCTTAACTGTCCCACTGTGTCCATTAAAATTCTTATCTCTGATCTACAGGTGACTATGATAGATTAGTATTGTCAAGACTGCCAATGTCATCCACAGTTAAGTTCACTTTCAATAAGGACATGTTTACAGCTTTTCTAAGATTTTCAATTTTTTTGTTAATTTGTTAATTTCTAATTAAAAGTTTGTAATTTGTTCATTTGTGATTAAAAAGTTTTCTCAAAAATATGTTTTGATCAACCTCGGAGAATATCTATTGAACTACAATTTTAATTTGTAAGGTTTTGGCAGTTTTAACTAATAGTGACCTCAGCAATCCTTGATTGATAAGTCTTTTGGGAAGTAATATATGCTTGGTTTGGTTGTAGAAAATTTACAACCATTATCTCGTCTATAACTTTGAAAAGAATACTACAAATTTCATCTTTCTTGCCTGTGGTAAAAATCTATGTTTCCAAAAGGATACATTTGTAACCCATGAGAATATTGCCGCCCTTTTCCATTTGAAACTAAAACATTTTCTGCAAGTTTTCAACTAAAAGCACAGACAATGAGTCTATGCCTCATTTTATGTAACTCAAAGTAATACCACTGATTTTACTATAACTATAGAAATATTGAGTTGCTGGAGATCTAGAAAAAAATCCATTTAAGTAATTCAAAATAGCTATGCAAAATAGTCCAGAAAAACAAAACCTTTCCCATAGGAAATATTTGATGAATACTGATACACACTGACCATTTCAGATGAAAAAAAAAAACAACCCAAAGAAAAAAATCCTTGCTTTCAAGAATTAGTCTCTTGAGTCATCTCTGCAGAAATGATTTAGAAGTATCTATACAGTGAATGATCCCAACAGAGTAAGGAAATTTTTCTCTAGTTTGCTAACGCCTACTAGTTAATAAAGAATGCCTGGAAACTCGTGAGTGCTTCACTACATCCCTTGATAGTCCTATCACATCTGTAAGGACAAAAGAAGAGAATGCAATGATATCATCTACTCAGAAACCAGCTGCACCAGTTGAGGGTACATGTTAAAGCTACCAATGTTTTGAACTTTGACCTCTGGGTGAGACTCTTATCAAATTTGATTCTATGATCTTTCTGAGAACACACTGCAGATACTCCACCTTTGGCAAAGTGGTATCGTCAGAATTTTCCTCTCACTAAGTGGCCTCAGCATGTCGGTTATATCCTGAAGGGAATACACTGGCTCTCTGTCAAACATCAAATTGATTTTCAAATTGCTTTGATGGCTTATAAGGCAGTGCAGTTTGAGAAGTGTGTATTTATCAGAATTGCTTTCTCTGCATGAGCCTAGTCTCTCTTTGAGATCATAAAAAGCAAGTAAATTGGCAATTCTGGAATGTACACTAGGGTAAAAACTCAGGAACACGTATTTAGCTGTTTTACAACTCAAATATGTAATTGATTCTCTGACCAGGGTTTGTAATGTGACTTGATCCATTCATATTTATGTAGTATTTCAGACACCTGTAAATGATGTCTCTACATCCGTGTAATGATCTAGAGCAGAACACAGGAACTGCCCTTGCAGCACACTTTTAGGGGAAGGAATGCGGTTTGAAAGATGCCTCATAGCTGAAAAGGAAAGGACAGTCTGCTGTATCTGCTGGGACTTCTACGCTTAAAGTTGACCTACAGAGGACTTTATATCATGTCATTAGGAAAGCTATGACCAGTGCACATGCCATATAGAGTTCTTTATATATGTTCAAAAATTTGTATTTGCTGAGCCCGGAGTGAAAGATAACCCTGCTCTAAATAATTTCCTTTTGGTATCCTTCGACTCACAAGCTTAATGTCAAAGTCAATAAATTGAACTCTTAAGCACATTTGAGTTAGGAACTGAGAAAAAAAAAAGCCTTTCCTGCTTAAAAAAATACCCAGATAAAAGTCTTCTTTATTATTTAATTTTAATATTGCAGTAGCAACTGAACACCCATTTGCCTTGACTCCATTGTGCTAGAAGCTGTTGGTCGTATAATAAATTATGAAAACTAAATTTCTGAGTTTCTGAAAGAATTTCCAAAAGCTAAAGGCATTTTCCAAGCGTATTTCTCCCTTTCAACGGGAAAAAAGTAAAAGCAGGGGATCTGCCAAGCCTTCTATCAAATCAGCCATTTGCTCTCAGTTTTAGGTATAAGAGGACCCCAAATTCCTTCAACGGTAGTAATGAAATTCTGTGGCCAGTATTATTTTTCATTCATCTCTATTTTTCATTCATATCTATTACTGGTCACTGATATTTAATATATTTTGTCTACAAAATTTATGCCCATAAATAGAATAGGTTTAGGAAATTATAATGAGACACTCACTATCCCTACTTTCCAACATATATTTGTGAAATTGAGAGGGAGCTTAGACATGGAGAGCTGATGATGTCAGTTGCCTAAAGGAGTATGGAGTGAGTTAGGGAGATGTGAAAAAGAAAACTAGAACTAAAGTTATGTTTGGTTTGGATATGTGTTTGAAATGTTTTCCTATACTAGGATCCATCTCTAATCTACTTTCATTTTCATGGTGCTGTTATTCAGATGACCCCCAGAATGTACAAAATGAGTTGTATTTATTCTGTCATTATTATAATTTGTCTTTATTTTGTGTGATAAAATATAATTTTTCAGAATTCAAGGATTTTTAAAATGTTTATCCATAACTACACTAACACTTTATTTAATTTTTTGAAAATAACTTTCACCAATTGTAAACCATCAGAAACATGTTTTCTAAGGCAGTTTAGAAATATCTCTCTATCGAAAATGTGCCATGTTATTTTATAATATGCAAACCAAAATTCATGAAAGCAAAGAGCATTGTAAGTAAAAATGACCTGTTTGTAGATAAGTGAGAGTTAAACAGTGAGAACTGTGTAAAATAAAAAAGGTTTTCACATGCTGGAAAAAAAAAACCAAGGAATTATAAAATTCAATCTAATCTAATCTAATATTTTTACCAGGCTACATTCTGGCATGTACTTTGTTTCTGACTCCCCCAAGCTATGCAAAAGGTTTTGAGGAATACAGTTTGCCTGCTTTCCTCTTACTGACTTTTGTTTCATGAAAATAAATTGTAAGCTCTGATTATGTATTTTTATAATAGTTAACACAATAAGTTGTTGGTCTCAGATGAAGGAGCTCAATAATTATAACAATAAATATTTTTCAACCTTTCAAAATAAAGATCTTGCTGGCAATGTAAAATTACTTTTAAATTGTATTCTTTATTTTTAATAACAGATACAAATGTTCATGCTGACATTTTCAATATGACTATCAATCTCCTTCATTAAAATTATTTGAAGTGCTTTGAACTTTATAATGAGACAGGGTAGCTGCAATTTCAATGAAATTAGACTGTATGTTTTCTTAACAAGCTTCTTTGAGTTAAGTTAAAAAAAGTGTAAAGTATTTTCTTTCTGTTAAAGAACATAAAAATCAATTAAAATGTCAGAAAAGCATTTCAATTAGATAAAAAATAGAAATAAGCATTTTTGACAACTTTCTGAAGTAAAAATATGTCAAAAGTTTAAAGCTTTGTTTTCTTCTCAATTGAATTTGCTGACATGTAAAATATTTTAAAATTGTTATTCACGTTCTTTGATTATGACAGATATTTTGTCTTTGCCTTCAAAAAGACAAGGATTTGGCTTGTAGTAAGATATTATACCTGCGGCATATTACCGGTTTTACTTGATAAATACAGTATTCCCCATTTCTATACATGTATTTCACGCTGAATATGACAGATGTAGCCCCTGCCATCGTAACTAGAACCTATTTATTTGTTCAAGACAATTTCGGTCAGTTCTATCTGATGCATATGTGATGTTATCACGTAAGCAGATTAAATGTAAGTCAGACAGCTTATTATGTAATGGTGTGCACATTGACCTGGTGGGCACACAGGTCAAGTATATGGCGAACAAGGGGTAAAAATAATCATGTTCACTTATAGTGCTACAAAGCAATTAGTAAACATTATGAACAGACAGAGTCCAGTACTTCAAGTTCATTGTTTGATTTGGACAAATCTGTAATTGTAACCTTGGAAAGGGCTTCTGTATCCTTTTAAAGAAGGTCTTCATAGTTGTATTCATTAATTCCATTTTTGAAGATTTTTTTCTTTTTTTTTTTAAATTTCTTCAATTAACATTCCTGTTAGTTAGGAACAGCAGTTGTGGAAAGTAAATCAGAATGACGAAATACACACATCTTTTTTAACACACTAGAAAACAACAACAAAGTGTTCTGGAGATGTTGTTGCTGTACCTATGTAATTAGTTCCACTTAAAGTAATTATGCTGTAGCATTTTTATTTTATAAAAGCATAAAGAGCTCTCAGCTGAGATTAGTATCTTCTTTTGATAGAGAATGTGCAAACATATAGACAGAGGAAATTATTCATGCTCCATAGACATGAACCCAAGCTCATAGACAGACAAATAAATACACGAAGTAACAAAAGGACTTGCCTAAGTTCATAGAAGATATGTCTTTAAGTAAGACCTATAGCAGTGTTCCAAGCTCCAGCATGCAGTTTCATGCCACACTGAGGGGAGATTTTGAGCAATAGAAGTAACCTATCCCAGTTTCTGTAGAAACCAAATGGGAGCTGTTGCCACCCAGATGAGATGGCCAGGACTTTGATAACGTTGTTATGATCTATCTTCTGTGTGGTAGAAAAGCAGTAAATCAATGACTCAGTGAGGAATAGGATCCAGATTTATAGACTCGCTGTCCTTCCCTTCTAAACTATGGTGTGACATCCATGCAAGATGATAGTACAAAATAATATTTTCATTAGCATGGATTATAGCCTGTGGGCTCAGAAGTTCATTTCTGCAACCTACTGAGGTACCTGATAAGATCCTTCTTCCCCTTAACTAGCTCTGATTTCTGTGGAAATTGAAGGTACTCAACATTTTGCAAGGGTGAAACTAGAAAGATAAGTCTATAGTCTATAACTTCATATGACATAAATCAGCATCGTTCCAGTAGAACTGTCCTGATTTATACCCACTGAACTACAACCTCATAAAAGTTCCTAACAAGTTAATAGGTATTTCTTAAAACGAATGAAAACTTGTCAGATTTGAATATCCATAATTTATTCTGATAAAGTATGTTTTGGGGGAGAGTTTAGTATGGTCACCTACATTCTTTATTTATCCTGCCAAAATAAAGCTCTCAAAGTTTAAAACCTCCTGTTAAGTATTTAAAATGTATTTAAAACTCTCACAATAAATGGAATTAATTAAACTTAAATAACTTAGAAAAGCCCTAAAAAGATAAATTTATTAATGGGAGGAGGTATATTACTTCAGCATCTATTCTCTCAACTGCATTGAAGCTCATGTGAAAAAATACATTGAATTCCTGCATTTTTGCCCCTTGGACATCACTGATTTATTATTTCTTCTTCTTTCTTCATCTGCAATAGGACCTTCACCAACAGGACCTAAAAATACCTTAACAACAAGATTTACTTTTCTTCTCAAAATATATTTCCCAAGCTGTTCCCTCATAGATATCAAACACAGTTGTGCCTTTTGAGATGCAATTTTCTTCAAATGCCAAACTTTAGTGAAGAAGTAAGATATTCTATTTTATCATATCTGCTGTCATATCTGTTTTCAGTAATACTGTAACCCATATATATATTTGACTAGCATTTGGTGAACGTGTTGAAGTTGGGCCTTGTGGAAAGGACACAAACAGACTCCCTGCAGAAACACTAGGTAACTGGTAAACACAGTAAATTAACAGCAACCAGTGCCTAGCTGAAGAGTTGCTCATTATGGCGAAGATTAACCCTCTGTCCCTTGGCTTGATTTCAGAATTGCAGCACAGATTTATAGGGAAATCTGTGTACCTGGGCAAAGAGAGTCCTACACTCCAAATGTCTTACCCCCAGACTATGATGAAGAGGAAATACAATCAGGGAAATCTAGAGAGCCCTGGATGATGAGGAAATAATCTCTGTAGCACAGGCAAAGGTGGAAGAACCACCAGTGCACCCACTGAACGGCAATTCCTCAGCCCTGTTGCCCATTCATCAAAGTACTCAGAGGACTGGTCCAACACAGCCTGCTTTACTGAACTTCTCAGTACCACAGGCCAGTGAAAGAAGAGGATGGAGGGGGGGAGCCAAGTCTTGTTTTAGCTGTTCTGACTATTCTTGAGTGTTGAAAGACGAATATTTTTTTTCTTATTGATTTTTAAGTTTTCTCAAAAGCTTTCTTAACTATTGAATTAATTTTCTTAAAGCTACAACTGAAAGTGCTTTTGAAAGGAACACAAAGAGAAAAGAAAAATAAATTTTTGCAATACACTTTGGTTAAAAACCCACATTTTGTTTTATTTATGTTGATTTGTTTATTCTTTTTTGACCAGATCAATCCATCTCTAGATGGTGCACAATCCCACTTTTCCCATTTTCTCACAGCTCTCTGTTTTGACAAGTACCTAAACACTTCTGTCCATCATTTCCTAATGACACAAAACAGCACAAGATATAGGTTTCAAGTTGAAATAATAACATAAAATATGCCAATATAAAGATTGTCAGAAAAATATTATGCAGCTAGCACTGCAATTACAAGTGAGTCTCTTTTCATAAGCAGGTTTCCCTAGCCTCAGAAGGGTTAAAATACTGGCGTAGGTTCATAACTAAATGCAGGAAATTGTTTGAAAGGAGCTGGAAGTGAATAAACCTTTTAAAATACCCAGGTTATTAATAAATATACTACCTTCTTCTTATTATTATCTCTCTGAGATACAATCTTTCCCAGCCTGGGACCCACAGTTATAAAAGACATAGCAAGAAGAATCGCCAGATTCCCTTTTGAATTGCTGTACCTTTTCAGTGTTAATTGATCATGACAGCGGTGTTTAAAGGCTCAAGAAGAGCTCCTCAGTGTGAGATGTAGTCTAGAAAGGGATACAAGCAGTCAGGATGAGTAGGTCAGGAAGACATTACAAGACATTGAGAAGACTCTAATTCTACTGCACACCATGTTCCATGAACAGCTCTAACCTCTGAAGCAATCCAGACTAGGAGTGTGGGGAGGTTGTTTAATGCTTGTCCTGGTTTCGGCTGGGATAGAGTTAATTTTCTTGCTAGTAGCTGCTATAGTGCTGTGTTTTGGATTTAGGATGAGAATAATGTTGATAACACACTGATGTTTTAGTTGTTGCTGTGCAGTGCTTACACTAGTCAAGGACGTTTCAGCTTCCCATGCTCTGCCACGCGCACAAGAAGCTGGGAGGGGGCACAGCCAGGACAGCTGACCCCAACTGGCCACAGGGCTATTCCATACCATATGACACCATGTTCAGTATATAGACTGGGGGCAGTTGGCCAGGGAGCAGCGATTGCTGCTCGGGAATGGGTTGGGCATCGGTCAGTGGGTGGTGAGCAATTGCACTGTGCATCACTTGTTTTGTACATTCTTTCTATTATTTTCTCTTCCTTTGCTGTCCTATTAAACTGCGTGGTGCTTAGTTGCTGACTGGGTTTAAAACATGACAATGCTCCAGAATTCCTCTTGCTGAAGGGTTGTACTTTTTCTTCTGTACCTATTAATCTGAACTAGAGTAGTCTTACTGAACCATCCCACCATCTGAATATGAAATGTATACTTCTGAGGAAGTGTTTCCATTATAATTATGTATTCTGCAGCAAAAGATACATGAAGTAGCAATACAATTTTAATAATCTTAAATATTACTATTTTAGATTGCAGAAAAGTACTATACTGATACTCAGAAAAAGTTTCAAAAATAGTGCTATATATTTATCTTCAGAGAGATAATTATCTGGGCTTTTTACTGTTTTACAATGGTTATTTGTTTAAATATTTCAATCAATTTCTATTTTACAAAATAGAAGAAAATTAATTGCACTATAATTTAAACAAAAATGTCTCTAGGCGCTGGTTTTGTGCCCCTTCTCTTGAGAGAAATCTTTAAAGTCCCAAGAAATACTCATTTGCTACAACTGCCTATAATTAAAATATAAAAATAGCTAAAAATACCCCATTACCACAAAGACAAAGAAACACTGACTTTCAGACACTGATCAGCACGGATGAGTAAGAGAAAATATGGTATACATTTTTAATTTATTCTCAGTAAATCTCATGTGCTTTGTAGAAGTGTTAAAATGGATTAGTAGCATATTAAATTATTCTTTGAAAATATTCAATAACAAAAATTCAAATTCTTTCTGCTCCTATAAAAATAAAACTACAAATATATCACAAAACATGTTGTTTCTGGTGTCAACAGTTATTATGCTAAAAAATTAAGAAAAAAAACCCCAGAAGATAACATAGCTGCACTTTCTCTGTTTAGTCAAAATTTTGTGTTTACACCCCTAAAAAACCAGTAGGAATGGTTACATAACTGGGAAGAACATAGACAATTTTTGTGATAAAGAATTTATTCTTCAGAAAATACTATATGTATGTGTACGTGAATCATCCCTAATAATATATGATTATTATTTTTTCCAGCCTTAGCTGGACATAGCCTGCTCATTAATTCCGATTAACAAATGGGAGTTCATGGCATTATGTTTGAGGGTGACATATCTAGGACATTTTTGAAAACCATAGTATTACTAACAGTGTAGGCATATGTTAAGTGTTAAGAAGGTTGAAATTCCCTATTTCAGGGTAGCATAGGTCATAAATATGCCTAGACAAATAACAAAAAATAAGATTTTTCTGTGGATAGGTACACTCAATTTTGTTGTCTTTCTCCCATCACAGAATATGGAAATATTTGATGACAAAAGACAAAAGATGCAACTCTAGTTTCATGTAATCTGGTAACAAAACTTCTCTTGACTTTATTTGGGCTGGTTTCTGTGACAAATAAAATAAATTAATTTAATGTATAATGTAATTTATTACAAAGATTATACTGCAGCTGCATCAAGTACATTAAAATATAGCCATAATACATTTTCTGTTTCTTGGTCTTAGCTTATGTTTTAGATGCATTCTGAAGTCTTAAAATGTAGTTGACAAAGTTAAAAAGCAGGTTAGATCAGATTAACAAATAGATACGTAAGCAAACTGGACACCTGTAAGCCCACGGGCCTGGCAGGATGCGCCCACAAGGGCTGAGGGAGCTGGCTGATGTCATTTCATGGCCACTTTCAATAAGCTTTGAATGATCGTGGTGAATGAGGGAAGTTCCTAATAAATCAAGGCTCAAGGATATTATTTGAGTTTTGAGATGCCTAAAAAATGCCTGTATGGGCTTATCCAGTATGCTTTATTAAAATACTTAACAATATATGAGATCTTGTCTATGTTATCATTCTGGGTGGGGTCCTTTTATGTAAGCTTATGGTTTAATTAGGCTGGAATGAGATATCTAATTTTAACTTGTTGCTGAAGATCCTCAGATCCTGAAAGTAAGTGTGGATTTCATAAAGCCATGCAAATTTATACCAGCTAAGACAATAGCCCATTGGTACTAAAACCCTGCTTTCTTCATGTTTCCATATCCTGCTGAGTGAAGAAGGTTAACTTGTCATTGTCTGGATCATTAGCTTTTTGGAGAGAGATTTTTGAATGCTCTCATACATAAATTTACATGGCAAAACGAACTTCTTAACTCCATAACTAGACATTTCAGAATCTCCCAAGGATAGCATTCAGAAATCAGCATTTTGATTAGCAGATATTTTTTCAGAATGTACTTTCTAAATGGCACTGGAATACTTTTACTGAGGTACAGGGATGATGGATGCACGAGGTAAATAGAGAAGGAAAAGTTCTCTTTGTTTTCTTCATGAAAAGGTTCACATTCCCCGAAGACAAATTTGTTTAACATATGTAGAGAGACAATTTGATAAGATGGCTAACAGGCCACAAATAACTTCCTTTTTTTTTTAGTCATTTTTGAAAGACAAGTGTAATGAAGAGAAGAATAAAGTCCTACCATGTCTATTTTGTTTGTATTTAAATAATGTTATAGAAACTCAATGCAGCTGAATACTGTTATATATTTTCCACAGGTATCTGGCATTTCACCTCCTTTATCCTACTGTTGTCTGCTGTCTTGTAAACTGTAACAGCGCTATGCATCTGCATCTACACACACCAGTTTTTTGACAACAATTAAAACTGGCATGTAGAAGCATTCTGATATTAAATCTTATAACTGACGGACTGAGACACTAGCCAAAGGGGTATATGTTTGGGTAATCCCTGGGCTGAAACACTGCTGGTCTGTCAGCCTCTGAAATTATTGGCAATCTCATAGCCCATATCTAGCAGCTGAGAGGAAGCTGTGCCAACCGGTGGCAGGCTTCAATAGGTTTAGAAAAGCCGTCAGTGTAATTGTCATCTTTAACACTGAAAAGTGCTTAGATGACATTGTGATAAGTGTGATAGAAACTGTGTAAATAGAAAAGAGCCAGCAGAGTCTTGGAAAAGGCATTCTGCATTTACTATCCCCCGCTGCTTTGAACTGCCTGCAAACAGAAAGTTTAAAACAACAGACAAGTAATACATTTCATCAAGTCCAAAGCATTATGAGAATGACCTTGTTGAATTGCTCTGATTCCTTTTGCTACATCACATTGTGTAATGGGGAGGAGGCCAAGAGGTGGCAGAAGTTCCCTGGATCAGGGGCTGCAGGATGGGATTGTCTCCCTGTTCCTGACACTGGGAAAGCCAAGGGGCAGATAAACACTCATTGGAGTGTTTTGTGCTATTGGTATCTCTCGTTATTCTGGGGAGAACAAAAAAAGCCTCATATTCTCAATGTTTTAGGTACCTCAGTACAAAGTCCTTCAAACTAGCACAGAAGTATTAAAGCTACTCAAGTCATGCTGCATAGTGTGAGGCTGATAAGGCTTTTTACATTTTTTTTTAACAACAAACAAACAAACCAACCAAGCAGACACCTCTGTGGCTTTTTCATTGTACCAAGATGGTTGCGTGTTAATAGATGGAAAATAATTGCTTAACCATTGCCCAAAAAATTGTAAGTTCTAAGGCACGATATTAGAAAAAGTCTGGATAATTATGAACTCATTTCATTGTTCAGTGCCATAGTACTAAACAGAATAAATACAAGAGAGAACTCTGTGAAAGGTTTTCTGTAGCAAAGTATCTGGAAGAAGTTGTCCTTGTGTATCAAATATTTATTTAAAACAGCCAAATTAGAAACACAGGAAAGAGGACTAATTCTGACTTGTTGATAAAGTAATTGCTTTCCTGCTTTTTCCAAATGATATAACACATACACATACACTTGTACACACACAGAGGAACACTATTATCTGTCAAACAGAATTATGCATAATGCTTGTCAGTCTCGCTTGCCCTAGTGCTTTACATGCAGAGAGGCAAACTCAGTCAGGTTGCATGGGCTGTCATTTTAGGGAAAATATTGTTACTTGTTGCTTGGTTTATAGTGTGGGGATTTTTTCATGCTAAGAGATAAGATTTCATTTACTGCATATAACATAATGGTCAGCACAAATATGCTAAATGCAATTGAATTAAGATTTTTTAAAAAATATTTTTAAAGTGGCATCTACAGCTCACTGAAAACAGAAGTTCAGGGGAATTGTATATGTATTCTCCTTAGTGCACATTTTAACTGAGGATTATGGGCCCATATCAGTAAAGATAATTAGGCACCTGCTATGATACTGTCGGCCCGTATGTACCCAGTCCCCATTCAAGTGTTGTACATCTGTTGCAAAGCTAACCTTGAAAAGCATTTGAGTCTCCTGCATGACATTTCCCGAGGTACCTGCTGCTCTGCTTCCAGCAAGCTCAGCATTTGTCTCTCAGGCTCAGGAAGGGGTTTGTTCTTACAAGTGGGTCTGCTCACATCTGCTGAATCTGGCTCTAAGAGCCAGAACCTGTTCAAAGAGCCATGGTTTAATGGAAGAGGCCAGTGTTTAAAGTCTGTTCAGCCCAACTGGAGAGAGAGCTGTGCTGAATTTGCTGCTCAGGCAGTTCAAATAGCCTCTAGAAAAGTGTCATAAGCATCAAGGCAAAGGGACCTAACCAGCTGGAAAAAGAGTCCTGGGATTGAAATTAGGTGTTTCCATGAAGTGATGTTAGAGATTCCTTGGAGCAGACTGAGGACAAGGCAAGAGTGATCCCCCAGCCTCGAGGTGAGGGCCCTTAGCTGGGGCCCCATGAAGATTCCTCTGCCTGAGGAACTATGGGGCTGTGTTTGCATGGACCCTGCTCTGCTGTGCCTCACGCTGGTGCCATGCTCCCCATACCCCTGGGTGAGAGCCTGCTGGCGTGCTGGTGAGGTTCAGGTGATGGGCATAGCTTGACAACCTGGCCGTGAGATGGGGCTGGCAAGCACCATCTTCACATGGAGTCAGGGAAGTCCAAGCAGCATTTGAGCCTAGAGGAGTATCCCTCAGGTGTTAAATCTGCACATGGCCTTTGCACGCACTTGTCTTTAAGCAGCTGAATATGCCGAAGTGATCCTCAGAATACAGATCAGAAGCTGGGGTTTTCCTTTCCTAACCTGTAAATTAGGGTGACAAACTGGGATGGTGCTGGTTATCATTTAAGAAAAATAACAAAGAAAAGCATATTTTCTTATTAGCTTCCTGTACAGGAGGCTTTCTTCATTAAAATAACTAATAAATTACAAATTCACATTATTAAAATAAAATAGGAAAAAAAAAGTGTGCCTTTTTAGAGTATTTTCTGCTCTGCTAAGAGAAGGATGAATACTGAGCTTGACTTCAGCACAAGGCATACCCTGAACTGTTACTAAGATTGCAGATATCAGCAGGGTTTTTTTAGATCTGTTTGGTAAGAAGAGTGAAGCTTTTCCTTTGTATACATAGTGTTCTGCCATGTATTTACACAATAAATGGAGATGAATCAATGCATTATTAAAACATCTTATTCATAAAATAACAATTCAGAAGCATCTGCTTACACATCCTCATTTAGTAAATAAGATGCATTCTTTGGTTACTTGTGGAGATACAGCACACGCAAAATAGCACCAGTGGTGTTCCCATACTTTACTGACTTACTTAAAAGGGTATAATTTGTTGCTGCATAACACTGAAATTATTTTAATTCAACCCCAAGTAAATGTGTTCCTTTCTGAGTTTCTCTAAGATTATAGTTACTTTATACTTCATGCAAATAAGGCTAATGAGGTTCACTAGTTTAATAACATCTTTTTCTAATTTCAGAAGTAATTGCCATCAACCACTTAGTGTAGAATGGTCATTTGGTGTATATTTGATGAAAACAAAATGTCTATGCTAATGAAAATGCAAATGATGTTTTTCATTTGTATTCACTTATAGGAGGTACCTGAAATGTTTAGTGTGTGTTTGTATTGAATAAACAAAATAGCTGAAGATTAAATTAGCCACAGGAAAAGACATTTATAAAAATAATCCCACAAATTGCACTACACTACTCCCGGCCACAGTCTTGGCTGCTTTTGGTTCACTGCTGTTGGTCAAGTTAAACGCAACTTTTTTATCATGGAACGCATTCAGCAGAAAGCCAGAGAGTGAGTCTAATGTTTGAAATTTTTATTCATTACTAGCAGTACAAGGATAATCACCTATATGCTCAGAGCAAGACTAAAAGTGTGCTGTAGGTAGTGTAACCTGCACACAGAAAACCTGAATGTTTTTCAGGTGAAGATTCACTAATTGAATATGATCTAAGCTCCATTAGTTTAAAGATTTTCTGACCTCACTATACTGCTTTTTTCTCTTAGATATTTCTTGACAGTGCAGACAAGCTCTGATCTTCTGTTGAAAATTCTGTAGAATTATATGGACAATATTCTCTGCTAAAGATCTGAAAAGCTCAAAAAGTGCCATAGAAAGGATGTAATTTTTCAGTATATTTTATAATAATTTTCTACATTTTTTCCCCTCTTTATTAACTTTTCCTAGAGTTTTTATAATGGAGGATTGAGTCCTTTCCCTCATGTGATCCTACTAAGGAAAAAATCCCCAAATATAATTTAAATATTAATATAAAACAATAATAATAATATTGCTCTTATTGCTCTTCTGGGAGACTCCAAATGCTTCTTATCCCTTCAAATGGAGATCTAAACTTCTTCCATTTCTTGAGTAGAAATCTGCAACTAAATATGTATGAGGGAATACCTTAATAGCCTATACTATTATAAATCTAGAATGATACTTGCCTTTCCACAGTTCTATTAAAAACCAGTATTTAATATGGAATTATAAGGACTTAAAATGCATATAAATGCACCTGAGTAGTTAATATTGTTCATGGATGAACTCCTTAGGTTTATGAGGAGTGCAGAAGAGTAAATTATTTTAGAAGGATTCTGAAGATTAAGTCTTCAATAAAAAAAAAAAATTTAAAAATCACTTTGAAAGCATAAAATGTGATCCTCATTTGGAAGCCTTAATTCCTTGAACATTTCACTGGCTTTCCACATTTGAAAAATACCTCTATAATGTCTTCAGAATTCTTGCTCCATCCCTAAATTCATTGCTGAATTTCTGTTCTGGTGAAATTTTTATTAACATCAGTCTTTTGAGTCACTCAAGAAAGCCTTTGCCTGTTCACAGTTGTCTTCATTAGGCTCTACGAGTGGCACAACGAAGCATGTGTCCTTGTGTCTTGAGCAATGGAATAAACTTACTTTCTTCACAAACAAAAGAAAGATGTATCACAAATGGGTAAAATACCCTGGATTAGAAAGGTCAGTGATCTCCTCTGAATTCCTAATACCTAAAACCTCCTTGCTATCCATTTTCTCATATACTATAACACATAATATAAACACAGTCTTGAAAGAGTATTTCAATCTACCTGTGTCCAAGGAGTGTAGAGGAGGACTAGTTCAGCTGCTTTTGTAATTTGTTTCAGTTAGATGCTTTTAAGCAGTGGCTACTAAGGATTTCTCCTTGTAAGATATACCTTTAGGTAAGTAAATGGCTAAATTAAACGTATGTTGAAGACCTAGACTTTTCTCAGGTGTATTCTCAGAGTGATCCTAAGCAATATTTCTCTTTGCAAACTGAAAGAAAAACTTAAGGGAAAAAATACTTTTCCTAAAAGGGAAAAAATACAATAATTACATAATCAGAAAGTATGCAAAATAACACAAGCAAGAAAAAAAGATTAAGCGTCTCCTGGAATTCAGTTTATTTTGTAAATCCTGCTGAGTTTCATGCTGGGTAGAAAGACATAGGTAAAATAACCTAGAAGAGTCAGGTGACTCAATATGGCTTAGTATGTAATGCAGACAAAAATAAAACAAATAAACATGAAAAGAAAATTGGAAGATCAATTTTCTGTGAGCAATAAATTGCAATTTTTTTTAAGTATAAATTCAGAAAAGAAAGAATAATAAATAACAAGAGCATCTAGATTAATAAGAACAGTGATAAGCCAAGATGATTATAGTATTTTGAAAATTGGTTTCTGGCATTTTCTTCCCTTTATACGTTAGAATAAAAACCTATAATTTTTTGCCAATAGACTAGAAAACAACAATTTTCAGACATTTGACACTAGACCGCTTGACAGAAAAAAGATCAAAACCATTTTGAATGAGGATGAGAAGTTACATGACTGAATTTTATAATTTTGGGGTCATTCAGTGAACATATGTATGTACCATATATAATTGGGTGAAAAAAAATATTACTATGCAGACAGAGAATACAGTTAAAGTCTTCTTGTTATCACTGTTATTATTATTTTCCAAAGGAACTGATGAAAAGGTATTAAATTATACAAAATGCTTTGAATAAATCTCTGTTGAGTGTTGACCTATGCTGGATCTTTTTTTTTTTTTTTTCAATACAATGCGATCAGACATTCCAGATACCAATGGACCTTGTTAATGAGCATCCTTCTTCTAATCTTTGTGGTAATTAGGGGCTATGGCCTTCACTTCAGGAAAACTGGGAGCATGTAATTAACTTTGTTAAAGTAGAAACTCATGATGAAATTAAGTAAATGAATATAAGTTCTGTTAAATTGTAAGAGATTGCTGAATCTCTTGTGCTAGGCTTCATCTGAACTGTAATGTATTTCTGTTTTGAAGTTATCAAATCTGATTTCACCCACATGTCATGACTCCATATCAGCTGAGGGGATGAGTGTGTATCATTCCTACATTTCTTTGTTATTAATTCCATTTCCATACAAATTAAATACAGTTTGGACAACTTGTGATGATCTATCAGTTTTCTGATGAGTAAATGAAGAATTTGGGTTTTCCTGTGGTATGTGCCAAATAGAGTAGTATACTCTATAGCTATAGCTACAGCTATAGAAATTCGATCAGGCAAATCATATGGAAAGAACAATCTGCCTGATCTTTTGGGGGGTAATGAACTGTTGCAAACATAACTTAATTTGAACTGTTTTGTTTCCTATCTGGAGTTTCAGGTAGACACAAATGTGGACAATAATTCCTCTTGTAGCTTTCCTATTACCCCCTTTCAGGTTGTTTTGCTCTGTGTGTTTGCTTTGTTTTCCTATAATTATTACGTATTGGCTACCTTAATCACATAGGTTAGAATTAATCTTCCTTAAATTTAGTTGCCTCAAATTTTATTGTGATAGAGACCACAGTGAGTTGCTGAGTTGAATAAATGCATTGTCCTGTATTTGCATCATTCAGGATGAAAAAGACTTCTATAAAAAAGTTAGAAGATAGACCAGTTGAATGCATAAGGTACTTCAAAAAAATCAGTCAAAATGCTTAGTTTAGAGCTTTTCTAATTTTTTGAATGCTCCATTTGATACAAACAGTTTATTTGCTCAATTAACATACTTTTTATGAATACCTAATGGTCTTGAGAAATTCACAGTGTGTTGTTGGGACTTCGGCAAGAAAACTATCATTGGGAAAGGGTGGTGAGGAGGGAAGGTGGGAGGAACAGACTGCTGAGCTGACTCCTACATTTCACGCACTGTCCTGGTTTCAGCTGAGACAGAGCTAATTTTCTTGCTAGTAGCTGGTATAGTGCTGTGTTTTGGATTTAGGATGAGAACAATGTTGATAACACACTGATGTTTTAGTTGTTGCTAAGTAATGCTTACACTAGTCAGGGACTTTTCAGCTTCCCATGCTCTGCCAGGTGCACAAGAAGCTGGGAGGGGGCACAGCTGGGACAGCTGACCCAAACTGGCCAAAGGGCTATTCCATACCATATGACGTCATGCTCAGTATATAAACTGGGGGGAGTTGGCCAGGAGGTAGCGATTGCTGCTCGGGGATGGGCTGGGCATCAGTCAGCGGGTGGTAAGCAATTGCATTGTGCATCACTTGTTTTGTATATTTTTATCATTATTATTATTTTCTCTTCCTTTGCTGTCCTATTAAACTGTCTTGATCTCAACCTGTGGATTCTACTTTTTTGTCCAATTCTCTCCCCCATCCCACCAGGGCCGGGGGGGGAGGGTGAGCGAGCAGTTGTGTGGTGCTCAGATGCCGACTGGGGTTAAACCATGACACACATACAGTCCCAGGGTTTCAAATGTCTGCAGGAGAATGCAGAGGGTTCTCAAACACCTTGTACCATAGGAGAAAGACACCTGTAGCTGCTGTATCAAAAGTAACTTTATAAGTTTAGAGAAAGTCTGGTTAACTTGTAAATTTTCATAGGATGAACACTTCAGCCAGCCTTGGAAATATATCACATGACAGCGTTTCCTTTTGTCAGAGCTATGATGCTCTAGGCATTTCTCAGGTGCTAGTGTGTGGGAAAATCCCTACATTTTTATCCAGTAATGAAAGGAGTATCATATTAAGTGGCAGGCATGTTGCAAGACTGAATCTTTATGGGGAAGACGGAATTTGTTTCAGGTTCAGCTGGAGAGCCATTAACTTCTAAGTACCAAAGGTTGTCTAAAATTTTTAGATGAAAATGTCTTTAGCTACAAGATATTGCTTCAGCAAATCTGAACTGAATGAAAGATATGTAGCCAAGACCCTTTGATTAGTTAAAAAATTACATGTTATTATCTTGAATTTTCGCTATCACAATGTAGATTTTAATGAAGGCATGCAACATACATAAGGGGTTACTTTGCAAATATCAGTATAGCATAAAAATGCAGAAACTTCAGCACAAGCACTTTAAATAATTTGTCGAAGGTCTCCTAACAAGCCAGGAAGACCCAGAACCAAAAATCAAATCTGCTTACAAACCTGTGTTTCCTTTCTAAGAGAAAACATTTTCTTCTGATGTCTTTTCCTAGTAAAGTAATACACTCCTCATTAATTTTAAATAAAAGATAAAAGCTCTATGTCCCTTCACACTGTGGTACAAAGGAAAACATTAATAAAATACAATCTAGAAGGGAAATGTAACATTAGAAGTAACGCTTCAGCCACAGGGCCTTCCCTGAGCTGTAGCAAAATATTGAACAACACTAAACTAGTGTTCCTTCTAATCTTTTAAATTCCTTTTTTTGTCCCTGGACTTTTTAAAATTCCAAATTCAAACGGGTTGGGGACTTAGTCTCTTGAGTCCAACAAAGAGTTACAATTCCTTTAATAATACCATGCCTCTAGCATTCTACTTAAAAACAATTTTAGTTTACATTTAAGTGTTCCTACCAATAAATCACACCCGTCTGATTTTCTGTTTTTATTCATTCACCCCCTAGAAAAAGAACATAAGCATATGCTGAACTTTGAAATGAATTCAGTGTTTGTTTGCTTGTTTGGTTGGTTTTTTGAGTCCTTTTTGTTTGCTTGCTTTTGTTTCCAGTGAAACTGGTATCAGGGTGCTTTGTTGGAATACCGTCATAGACGAATTGCTACAGTGGACAGAAGACAGAAGCTCCCATTAAAAAAATGTAAAAATAATTCTGTTACGCCTAACCCTATTTGGAAAAAAAAAGTCAATGAAAACTAAATGTAATGGAAAACCAGATAAGATTGCGTAACTATGACCTATTCAGCTGTATTTACCTCCCCTATGGTCTCATTCTTCTATAGATTTTTAAAATATTCCCATATGGATCAACATTTTGTTTCTGAAGGCCAGATCTATGTTACCTTCAAGACTGTGCTTGAGGCCGAGTTTACATTTATCCACACTGGCTGGACAGAAATAAGGCTTAAGAGACAGACTTAGGGAAAACTTCCAGCCACAGACTACAGAACATGGAATGGTAATTTTATATAAAACCAAACACAACTTATTTTTCAGTCTGGCTAAATGAGTCATTCCTCATCACTATGGTTCAATCATTATCCACCTATTATGTCTTGCAACCTTGTTACACGGCCAGCTTCAGGCAGGAGGATCCCATAAAATTCCAATGTTTATGCCTCAAGACACTAGTAGATCATACATATGTGCAGGACATTATAGATTATGTTTACACCTAAGAGCTATAGGCAGCCTGAAGCAGACACACAGATTACAAGTCTCAGTGGAAGTTTTGTCCTGACTTCTTGTCTAACTCCATTTAGGCTTGCAAGCTACATGCTAAGAGGCCTAGTTCCCCAATCTTACATGATTTTGGAGAAATGTGAACAGGATGACAAACCACCTTTTTTCCTAAAATCTGTGTTGACAAAGGTCTGAAGTGCTCATACAAGGCTTGATGCTTTGTCATTTTTGTATGACTTGAAGAGTCTAAACAACACAGCATTTTAATCACAACATAAAGAATGAGAAGGCGGAAAAGTGGCATCTCTACAAAGAGATGGAGTCTCTAAAATATCAGACAAAATTATGGTAGTGTTGATGCATAATCTGACTCGCAGAATACCTCTACCAAAAAGACTAGATCACTTAGCCTGGCTGAAACTATTTTTTTTCCTTGGGGACTGGAACTTGGATTAAGAAAAAAAGTAGGCATTAACTGTATACCATTTATTTCTCTATCAGTTTGGAAAGCCTGAGTTCTCGTGTATTTGTTGTGCTGAAAGTCACATTTTCCATTTCTTTTTTTGCAAACACAGCTTATTTTCATAGAGAAAGATGCACATACTCCTCTTGGTCTCTAATGGTGCACTACTATGTAAAAAACACAGGAAGCAAGCCTGTACTGCAAAATCATTAGCTCTCTCCTTGACCTTGTTATGCTCCATTTCAGATGTCCTCAAAGTAAAATCTAGGCCTGAATCAAAGGACAAGACCACTCCTAAAAGGAAATGTCACACAAAAGACTCAGAAGATATATCCAACATTTTGTGCCCTTGTTTCCCTGATGGCCTTGTAGGTACATAGGCCTTCACTCTTAACATGTGAAGTTGCTGAAGCAGACGTTGTTGTCTGGATCACAATTTCTTTACTACTAAGTGCAACAGGAACTCAGCCATGACTGGCCTTCTAGGAGCTACGATAATGCATTTAAAAGTACATTTACAAAATGGAAAGTTATCTCTGCACATATATCATACAACTGATGCTGCTACAGAGAACACACTTAATTGCACATGAATTGAGAGCAGAATGTTGAAAGAAATGCCAAATTCAGATTAAAACCCACAGATCTGTAAATGCAACACCTCCTTTTTTCCTGAAAAGAAAAAAATTAGTATGTGTTCAGGTTTAATACGGTGGGTGCTAATTGGTTGATTCTGCAAATAAGAAGATAAACAGTTTTCCTAATTATTATTATTTTTTAACAACAAATATCATCGGAATAAATACAATTTTAAAAATAGAGAATAGACAGGTAGAAATAGACTAGCTGGGAGAGGAATATAAAAAAGGAGAAGCAGCTTAAGCTGTAAGTTATGGAAATCTTTCTCATTCTCTCATCTAGTCTTGCAAATAAAATATTTGAGGTAAATACGAACAACCAGAGAATCACAACGTAAGTGTCCTGGTTTCAGCTGGGATAAAGTTCATTTTCTTCCTAGTAGCTGGTATAGTGCTGTGTTTTGGATTTAGGATGAGAACAATGTTAATAACACACTGATGTTTTAGTTGTTGCTAAGTAATATTTACACTAGGCAAGGACTTTTCAGCTTCCCATGCTCTGCCAGGTGCACAAGAAGCTGGGAGGGGGCACAGCCAGGACAGCTGACCCAGACTGGCCAAAGGGCTATTCCATACCATATGATGTCATGCTCAGCATCTAAACTGGGGGCAGTTGGCTGAGGGGTAGTGATTGCTGCTTGGGAACTGGCTGGGCATTGGTCAGCAGGTGGTGAGTGGTTGTATCACTTGTTTTTTCCTGGGTTTTGTTCCTCTCATGCTCTCTTGTTGTTTTCCTTCTCATTACAATTTATTATTATTATTTTGTTCCAATTATTAAACTGTTCTTATCTCAACCCATGAATGTTCTCACTTTTGCTCTTCCGATTCTCTCCCCCATCCCACTGGGAGGGGAGGGTAACTGAGTGGCTGTGTGGTACTTAATTGCCAACTGGGGCTACAACAACGAGGACTGAAAATAACCCAAAGTTGGAGAAAAAGGGGAGAAAATATTCTTTCAATTAAACTGTATTATAAAAACATGGCAATAACATTAAAAAAAGGTACAAGAATTTTAACACAAAAATGCTGAACATGCTGAAGAGAAAACTGTAAATCTAGGTTTAGTTTCATCACAAGCTAACCTCAAGTTTTAAAAGCCTGACCTGGTGGAGAAAATCAGTAGTAACTCAGAAAACATAAACAGGTGAAAGAGAAGTATATCAAATAATCTCTTTGACTTTACTAGATTGTTTGCAATAGTGGTTATTACAGTTTTATTGGAGAGCTGTGTTCCCTCTCTAAACTGAATTCCTTCTAATGAATAAAAAAAGAAAAAGCAGCAGGCAGAAATCTTCTAGTCAAAGAGGTAAATATAGTACTGAAAATGTACTAATGAAAGAAAACAAGTAGGCTTTTCATATTCTGTGTGATGAGTTCTTGTATAGCTGCAGTGATGGTATAGAGAGCAAATTTTGGGTGGTGCAGCTTCATTCATTGATATTAGAAGCCATTTCAGACATTCATGAAGATCTCCGTGATAAGGAGACTAAACACTGACAACAAAGTTGGCCTTGTTGAGTTCCACATTCATTTTTTATCTGTGATTTCTGTAGTAGATTTCATCAGTCTCTCAGTCAGAAGGATTTTTTATTGGTTTTGCCCCCTCTAACCACCAGATACATATATGCCACCAGGCATATGAAATTCAAGCTGTCTATTTTCTAACTTTTAAAAAATTCCAAAGACCATGCAGTAAGCACATAGCTGACAGTTTTTCTAACTACTATTCAGGCAGAACACAATAATAGTTTTTTAATAACTGTGTTATTTTTTAAGTTGATGCATAATAAAAAATCCTTCTTTGCTTTAGAAAATAACATGTGTACCTAAAAACTGCTTAAACTAACAAAAAATGGAGGGAAGGAGAGGAAATACATGACTGTTTATTCCTCAAATAATTATAGTATTAGGCATTACATGGTAATTTTAGAGGTGCCAATGAAGATATCTTTAGAGTAATAGATACTACTGCTTACAAGTGTCAGATGTTATTTACTGGAAGCCAGCAGAGGAAAAAACCAACAAAAACCACCCACCACCCACCCACCACACGAAAAAAACCCCACTCTCTGTCCTCATTATTTGTGATGGTAGATACGCAAAAAATGAAGTGCTTCAAAATAGACAATTTTAATAGAAGCCAGTATTTGATAAGAAAAGTGAACACTGACAAGCCTTCCATCAAATTAATTATGTGAAATTTGTAAATAAATTACTGGAAATTGCCCAGCTTCTCTGTAAATTAGTGATTTCACTACTTGGTTCTCATATTTAGAATTTGGTGCTAACGATTTATTGCCAACATGAATTTGGAAGCGAGTCTGTGAAATCAATGCCTTCATAAATGACTGGAAAGACATTTCAATGAATGCCAAGTTAGAGCTAATTATTTTCTTTCTTTGAAATCCCAGACAATTTTCCAGAATTCTGTTAAGCTTGGAATACGACACTTCTACAATCTAGCAGCTACAGAACAGTGTATTCTAAAGGTACCAAATTTTTATTATGCACTATTTTAACATATTCTTGGGACAAATTGTACAATAAGTTAATTGATGTAAGACTGATAAAGCTGTTCCACTTACCTAGATGTGTCAGAAAAAAAAAAAAAAAAGATTTTACAGAATGCTTTTAATTCAAGGGCCAATTTAAAACAAACTTATTCTGTTCCATATGAAGCAGTAAAATATTATTTAGCCCGTTTTATAGATAGGAAAATCAACCAAGATTGTCTCAAAGACACTAGTATTCCTCTAGAGGTTTGAAAGTTGACTTGTATGAGATTTTACTGTGACACTGGCATTTAAATACAGTAGACAATAACATAAACAAAAAATAAAACCCTGGAACAACTAATCCTGGAAACCATTTCCAGGCACATAAAGAACAAGAAGGTGATTGGGAGTAGTCAGCAAGGATTCACCAAGGGGGAGCCATGCTTGACCAGCCTGATAGCCTTCTACAATGAAATGACTGGCTGGGTAGATGAGGGGAGAGCAACAGATATTGCATACTTAGACTGCAGGAAGGCTTTTGACTCTGTCTCCTGTAAGATCCTCATAGAGAAGCTGATGAAGCACGGGCTGGATGAGCAGAGAAGTGGACTGAAAACTGGCTGAGCATCTGAGCCCAGAGCGTGGTGATCAGTGGCACAAAGTCTAGTTGGAGGCCAGTAACTGGGTATGTATCCCAGGGGTCAACACGGCGTCCAGTCCTGTTCAACATCTTCATTACTGATTTGGATGATGGGGCACAGCATACCCTCAGCAAGTCTGTGGATGACACAAAACTGGGAGGAGTGTCTGATATGCCAAAAGGTTGTGCTGAGGTCCCCAGAGGGACCTCAACAGGCTGGAGAAAACGGCTGACAGGAATCTGATGGAGTTCAGCATAGGGAAGTACAGTGTCCCACAGCTAGGGAGGAACAACTTCCCCAGTATATGCTGGGGAGTGGTATTGGCAGCACCAATATATGGAGCTGATATAATAGCCGTAAAACATCTCACCCCAGAAACATCTACTAAGAAGAACATGAATAAAAAGAAGAGTCATTTCAATGAAACTGAATGATTGAGTGCCATCAGCTGTGATAGCTGGTGATAAAAATCCTGTCACATACTGAACAACCAGAATTTGTCATTCCTGCTTGGTGCCAACTATCTGCCCTGGGATATCAGCCAAGCAGCCTGATGGACTCAATGGACCCTTCATGTACAATTTTGTAAAACAGGTTAAGGGGAAAGGATGCCAACTACATGGGATCCTCTGTCAGAATTGCCTTATGGGGCATTTTGGAATATTTGGGATTCTTTTATTCCCCTTACACAGGCAAAGATCATAATTCTTCAGGGCAGTTCCATCTGGAACCATGTTCCTTCTGGCTATCAATTTAACTTTTTGAGCACTAGGTTTGGGTTTTTTAGATCAATCATCAAGCCTAGCTTCCTGTCAGCCAGGCAAACCACCATGTAGGCAGTGATGTTTATTCAGAAAACCACATAGTCTTCAGATAGCCTGAGGTCACTAGGCTAAATAATCTCTGCTTTTGTTCTCTAGCCTTTCTTAGTGGGCAAAACACTGTATGCAAAAAGAACAAATCTCACTCTTTATATTTGAGAAATAGTCCAAAACATGTTCCTGTAGTGCTAGAAAACACAACCAAGGTTTTTCATACAGAACACAGATACAGAAACTTATCCCCATCATGCAGAAAGTGGGTTTCTCCTCCCTTGCCCTCCCCACAAACAAGTATCCCTACTTTACGAAGTCTATCGCTTTATAGGATGAGTCTGGTAAGAAGTTGCCGCCGTGTGCCCCCTAGTGCTGGTGGAACCCGCATCTGCTGTCCCTGTGGACGGCACTGCTCAGAGCAAGGCATTTCACGTAAGGTCTGACCTCATTACCAATGAGGAGGATGAGATGGGTGCTTCTTGCTGCTCCTAACCTATGCCTCCTTTAAGGGGAAGCTGGTTATTTCATTTACAGTTCCCTTTCTCCGGCCTCTGGCTCTCCTACAGAAACCACTGCAGCCCCCGAACAGCAGGAGACCCACCGTGGTGGAGAAACAAAGAAAGCTCAGTCCGTAACCCCTTTTATTCTTTCTTTTTTTTTTTTTTTAATTATAAGAATCCTTCTTTTATTCTTAGAGATATTTTTAAGTAATGCTCTCTCTTTGTTTGATTTCTCAATTTGTGCAGTATTTCAAAGCTCTTCATTTATAGCAATAAAATTTCTCCATTGGCTGGGATGGCTTATTCTTCATTCTTTTTATTTTTAACAATAATAATGACAAAACAAAACAAGCATCTGCTTGACTGCAGTAAATTATCTGGCTTTCCATGCTCTGTGCAGAGTAAAAATAGCTGAAGTTTATTTCATAAAGTGAATGTTTTCAGGCTATCATCTGCCCGACATGAGTACTGCTCAAAGGCAGAATTTAACCTTTGTTCTTTCATGGCTGGTTTGAAGTGCTCAACTACTCTCCCATAATTTTCAGCAATTTCCGCCCCTGAGTTTCTATAAGTCTTATATGGCCAATTAATTAGAAAACAGAGCACCACTTGAAGAAACAAGTGGTTTATAATGGAAGGTCCACTTCTGCAATTTGCAGTGTTATTGGATGCTGTTAGAATAGTTAACTCACAAAATACTAATGCCTGTTCCCCTGAGTAGCTGCTCTTTTGAATTTGACCTCTAATAGTATAATAATCCTCACAGAATAAGTCAGGGCTAGGCTAATATTAGAGCACCTCTCTGCAGAGAGGGGCAGGCAGGCAGGTGTAGATAAGTCAAGGCACCCACATGTAAGCCAGTTATGATTCTGGAGCGGGGTTTAGACCAAGTTAGCATACTTTCTCCCTAATGAGGGTTTATTTCTGTGCTTGAATGGTAATACGGTTTCTATATCATCTACAGCTGGCTGGCATCTGGACAGCTCAGAGGATGGTGGGAATATTCACATCATACTCTGCAGCTATCTGTTTATTCGTACATACATACATGCATGCACATGAAGCCGGGTGACAGGAGCGGAACATCTCCTGTGCAGACTCTTACCTGTACCACACTTCTGCTGCCACCTTCCCAGTAGCATCGCCTACAGCAGAGCACACTACACGGCTCTTTATCCTGCATTGGGTATCACTTTGCACAGCATTTTTGGTGAAATCATCAAGCCTTCCTGGTCCCTCGCACAGAAGCCCTTATTGTCTATGTATGCAGTAAAGTAAATAATTTTCAGCTGTTGAAGGGTGTGGATCAATAACCGGACTAACAATTTGTGTTTACAGTTAGCTTTACTATGACTATACTTTTAGTAATTGGAGGTAAAAGCAGCTCATGAGACAGATAGATGTTGGCACTTACAATGGGGTAGATGAGGAAAAAAAAAGATGATGTGAATTTGAATGTCCTATAATCAAAGTGAACTGATGGGCATTTCTGAGACAAAATAACACAGCTACGTGAAAGGACCTTGGATTATATGGGCCTTAAGAGCTCTACAATGGATCCACACCTGTTTCAAGAAGAGTATCACTGTAAAGCATCAAATACTTTAGCCTATCACATACAGAATAGTAATAAAAATAAAAAATAAAATCACTATCTCATAACCAGAGAGCAGTCACTTTTTACAGACTCAATGCCCCAGGATGCTGTTGGGTGATGGCTGGTCAGCTTGGGATTCAAAAGTCAACCCTTAGAACTGTATAGGTGGACATTTTCTGAGCATAATTGTTCTTATTTCTCTAAAGTCCCAAAGTCAGTAACAGGTTTTAAGCCAATCATTTCCCAAAACTGTGACAAGGCCCTCAGTAACTTTTAGGTCCTTGTTCTTTACCATTTTTCTCCTCTCGTCACCCAGCTGAACCCATATAGGTAAGCCACAAACAAGCCTGATTTATTTAACAGTGGATGCTGCATTAAGTTATGTGTGATTCAACAGAAAAATCACTTGGAAAGGAAAATAACTGAAATATTAAAGTTTGAAAGCCTTGTGTGAGTCCATTTTGAAATGAATCCTTTAAGAAAGAATATGAATTATGTGCAGAATTGGTTTATGAGAAGCTGAAAAAAAGAAGAGGGTGTAGAATAAAGACATTTCATATGAGAATAGTGTATTTCCAACCAAAGAGTTCAACTGATAACTGACATAAACTTATTAAAACCTAGAATTAAAAATCCTATCCTGCTGCCACTGAAAAGTTAATCACAGTGTGAAGTTAATCCCGGATATCAGGATTTTCCCACCAATAAGCTCTGTGGTATGTGAAGTAGACCCTACAGTAGCACATCTATGCTTTACATGCTAAGACTTGAACCCATATGAACCATCTTAAGTTAAAAAAAAAAAAAAGGAGAAAAAGAAAGAAAATGGAAAAGAATCACAATAATCAGCATTTAAGTTAATATAGGAGCATGAAAGGATGTATATAATCATCTTAGTGGAAGCTGCTTGTGCAGTAATTCTCAGTAAGCACTGGCTCTTCAGGTCTCTTGTAAAGCAATAAAAAAATCACTACTTAAATAGATGAAAAACCATTTTCTGCAATCAACAGAAAAATAAATAAATAAATAAATAAAGCCAGCAGACTTTGCTATAGTTTATTAAGATTGTTTCAATAACTTTGCAAAATAAGTTCAGATGATGAGAGCTTTCAACACTGCAAATAGCATACTGCAACAATGAAGACGTATTATAGTTGTTCAAAAAACCAAGGGCTTAGTCCTACCTCTTTATCTGATGTTTTGCAATAACGTGCAGAAACCTAATAGAAAACTGACAAGTTTCTTAATAAAGTTTTTAGGCTAGTCCAGTAATGCAGAATAACACTAATCCAAAAGTGTTGGGCAAACATTTTCAGAATTGTTTCAATAGTATAACGGTCTATAAAATTGCTCAGTGTTAAAGCATATGAGTATAGTCTTAATGAGCCCATGTGCTTCTACAGACATTCAGAATTTCCAGCAGTGCAACTGTTTAGTGATTTTTTTTCCCATCCATTAGTCTAAGCAAACCTGCATGAAACATTACCACCAGTAAATAGTGCCGTATTTTAAAAAAAATCACCATGAGTATCCCCATAATGACATTATTTTAAGGACTTTTCTAATATGGTTTCTCACTGCATGGATGATTGATTGCTCCGAGCTGAGAATCCTGTCTCAGTAAAAAGAAAAATATCTTCTAAGAAAATCAGTAGGCACTTTTTTATTTTCTACTTGTTTTGCATAGGATAGGGTTAAGTATGCACTGGGGCTTCAGCATATCAGTTTCAGGTGGTAGGGATTTAGAACATGTGTTGTAAATTGGATAATTAGCTCTTTTGATGAGGAAGCATACACAGTAAAAAAAGGCATCTGAGACCAGAAGAAGGAAGTTTTTGAAAGCTATAATGTCAGATTGAGCTGGACTGTTGCCTGGAATGTGCTCAGAGATTAACTTAAAAACTTGAAGTGTAGCTAGCATTGAAGAAAATAGCTGTTCTGTCAGAAAATTATGTTTTCCTATATTTACTCTGTTGCCATATATGTAATTTTGAAAGCTCAAGGGACGGATCGGAGGTATAGTGTCATTTTAAAACAATCACAGAGGAAAGAAAATTGATGTATGTACCTCAGATTCATCCTTAAATCTTACCTTTTAATGGCTTTTCAATATTTGTAAAAGATTTCTTTGTTTGTTTCTTTGTTTTTACTTTTTATTATCAAAGATGACTTGTGACTTAATTTCTAATTTTGCTTTTGAGTTGCATGCCTTTTGTTTTCTTTCTTGTCCTCCCTCATTATTCCTTAAGGTACAGGCTGTGGGGTTCCCTTCAGCAGCTACTACGAGAGATAGCAGTAAGGAGGGAAGAATAAAAAAAGTCCTTCAGGTATAGCTGGATTCAATGTACCCTTTTTTTAGGGTACGCCAGCTTCTGAAAAATGGCAGGGAATATTAAATTCCCAGGAAGTCAGGCAATTCTTATATGTTTTATTGCTTCTAACTGTGATCAAACAAAGAAATAAGCAAGAATTGTTGCTTTTAGGATGATGTTATTTATCTAAGAAAACAGGGTTTGTATGCTTTCTCTACTTACATATGCATATTACAGTGTCGGCAAAAAGTTGTTTGCACCTCTTAAATCATCAAAAAACCAAACAGAAAGCCTCTACTTTGAGCTCATCTGTGTATTAACAGCTTTCTAGATAAGCAGATGGTTATGCTACTTATTGCGTACCTTTCTTTTCTCCCAGCTAGAACATTTCTGGATGTAACTATTACATTTGTTGAAAATAATCCCTAAAGTTAAATTGGCTAACACGTTGGTTTCCCTTCTGAGTTAGCTAAGCAAAAGAGATGACAGCAAGTATCATATTAGCACGTGAAATGCCACACTCAAACAGCTGTTACATCTTCCAGTTTACTAGTGGTATTTGGACACCTCTTGTTTTGGTTGTTATTGGGATTTTTTATGTAAATCTTGACAAATTCATTCTATCATCCATATGAATAAGCAACCCTTGTCAGAGCAGGACACCTGCAGTCATAGAATAACATTTCCCTACCATTTCAGCCATACCATATTGCCGCCTCTGCCTCTAGCTTCATCAGGTGCCTTTTGAGGGCATCGCTACCCTTCAGCATATTGAATGTTCCTCCCAGTTTGGTGTTGTCCATGAACTTGCTGAAGGTGCACTCTCTACCATTGCCCAGGGAATTGTTGAAGACTCTAAGTAGTAGTAAGCTCAGTAGCAACCCCTAAGGAACACCACTAGACTGAACACTGGTGAAGTGAACCCATTGAGCTCTAGAAGCCTAGTGAACCCATTGAGCCTAAGTGGTCTACCCAGTCTCTCACCCATATTGTAGTTCATCATCCAACCATATTGATCTTTTTCTACTTGAGGTACAGTACCTCCTAGCCTGCCCATGGGATTAGTCCTGTAACTGGCCCATCCAATTTGTGCATCAAACAGCTGTCACCTGGCATGCCAGAAACTTTTGGATTGGTTGCACTCTACAGTGTTGCTCTCCAAGCAGATGTTGGGGTGGTTGAGGTCCACTATGGGAACCAATGGGACTTCTGCCTTTTTTTTTTTTCTGTGCAAACTGGCATAAAGATTTGATTATCTTTTCCTTAAACAATTCCTGTAGACAAGCAATATCCATTCTTAAACATTTTTAAACTGTCAGACTTCACCTGTCAAATTATTTAAAATAAAAATAGTAATAATAATAAAAACCAACAGGAATATGAGATCAGATCATCTGTATGTAACCATCCTGGTTATATCTTCCTTAGAAACATCTTTCTCATTATCAGCTCCCTAGTAAGGGTTACAAAATACTTCCCAGCCCACTATCGCAAGCTGAAGAGCTACAGTAAAATATCTATAACATACCACACTAAGCGAACAAGATGATGGAAAGCATCTCTGATGTCCCAGGTCTCTGCAATAGCAGGAATGTTGTTAGGTGTCTATAAGGGTATTTTGTGCCTGCAAAGGGAAAATAAAGGTCCAAATTCTTTTATTACAGCCTAATTTGTAGAACTCCTGGTAAGATCCATTTCTGATTGTGTTTCAAACTGCATTCCACAGTGGAATTTCTACCTGCTTGCTGAGTTTTTGGTTCCCTCCTGCTCTTTTCCTTTTTTTCTTCTTCTTTTTTTTTTTTTTAAAGGAGCACACAAAAAGAAACATCAGGAAAATGCTCAGAGCAAAAAGCACATACCTGTCAGAATCCTACAAGCCAGTAAATCAATAAGGAGGAGAAACCTGGAAAGCTAAAATTGTTCTTTATGATCTTTGGAGTAAATCAAAAAAGTGTGATTTTACAAGGAATGTCAGGAACAGTTAATTTATGTCCTGGACACTGTAAAGGAAAATTAGAAAGGTGGTGTAAACTGTATGCCATTTTCAGTGTCCAGAAGTATTACTCCTTTCCATTTACTCTGCTACTCAGGCCTAATCCATGATACCAACATTCCTAACAGCCTGCAAAGATCTGCTTCATCCCCAAGGAATGACATGGGGCTCCACAGCAGTCTGCTACAACAGCTATTTGGTGCATTTTGATTGTTCCCACAATGACTTGCATTATGAAGTTCTTTTCCTGGACAGCAAAAAATAAATCAAACAAGAAAGCATCAGCCAAGTAGATTCTTCTTTGGATTTCTTCTGTTCCAAAATTTTGCAAGTTTATAACAGAAACATTCAGTTTGTGGATCTTTTTTAGAAGATTTGCTCTCTAATCATCAGGTCCTCATTGTCTCTACCACTCTCCAACAACAAGGGAAAATAAATATTAAAATCCTGTTGCAAGAAGTATTGCAGACTGCTTGTGTTTTTTTGGTTGGTTGGTTGGTTAGGGTTTTTGTAGTGCATCTGAACCATCTAGCACATAGGAGAAGTTATACAGCAGAAAACTGAGGAACTTTTCAGCTGGGGGCAAGGATCTGTGAACCAAAACATGTGGTGAACAGTCACAAATTTCATTTTGCAAATATACCCTGAAGAAATAACAAGGATGAAAACACATTTCTGGCAAATGCTTACAAATTATATTAGTTCCAATGTTGGTTACTTTTTCTCTGGTAATTCAGACCAACAGAAAGGTCAGGGTTATCCTCCCCTTCTCTCAGAGGTGATTACTCTTCCAGAAACACTTGAAATTGTAGGAGACAGTTAATTCTTAGTTTCTGATTGTGTTTTCCCTCTGAAAACCTTCCAGGGATTGTAGATTTGTAGGTAGTAAGTATGGAGATGCCACAGTTTGCAAGAGGTTTAGTGTCAGGATAACACAGGCTTCAGGACCTGCCAGCTATTCTCTGGACTTATCTTGGCCTGACTGGAGATATGTTTTGGCTTGTTTAACCATAAAAGAAATTACCTAATGATCAGGTGACTATTATCTAATTTGTTTTAGCTTTTCTTAGCTTTGTATAATTGTACGGTGTAACTATATATGTATATATATTTATGTATTTTTGTATTTAATTATTAGAAAGAGTTATTTGCTGTAGAATGAACCTATAAGCTTACAATAAAATGCAGCATAGAATAAAAGCACAGAATGAGAAGAAGCCTGGAAAGTGTTGACTCAGGATGCTGCCTTTGGCACAGGATGCTAGGGGGTACAGCTTACCAGTGCTTAAATCCTGATCACCAAAGGGATGCAGTATTGGGAGCTGGGTAAAATTACCTTTAGAACAAAGAAGTATTCAGCCTATGCAAAACAAACCATATAAAGTATATTCAGACTTGTAGACCAGCGAAGAAAGATTAAGGTGTAAAGAATGTTAGCAAACATATAAAAATGCCCCCATGAAAATGTTGGAGCAAGGAGTAAGACATGATCAACATCAGTGTTGCATTCTTCCCAGCAAAGGACTAGTGATACTGATGACTTGTGGTACCATTCCTCCTGCTCCAGGTTGAAGCCTTAGAAGCCTGAGCATAAAACAAGAAAAAAAGGAGTAGAGAGGAAAAAGTTTGATTATATAGCACTTTAACTGTATATAATTTGAACTATGAGTTTTAACAACTGGACTAATAACTTTAATCAGACCAAGAGTAAATTCTTGCCTTTGAATATAGCTGTTTCTCTGTAACAAGATATTGTGTCTAACAAATTGATGGATGTTCAAGCAACCTACTCTGCAACTTGGCTGCAACTAATTGGTAACAAGTCCTCGGTGATTTCCTTAAACATTTCAACTCTCTTTTATCTCATTTCCTTTTTCTTCTCCACAATTAACTGTGAATCTTAGTCATAGATTGTTATTTATAAAGTTCCTATTAAAAAAAGAATATTGTGAGAGACCTACATTTGCTAAGGCTTTCTGTTTCTTTTAAGGCACAACAGGGTGGATCTAGATAAGTTATGTATCAGGGAGAGGACAAGATAAAGTGTTTCCCTGAGCTGTACCCTTAATAATTCTGCCCAGGGAAGTGGTTGAGTTGCCATCCCTGGAGGTATTTAAAGGACGTTTGGATGAGGTGCTTAGGGACATGGTGTAGTGGTGGTCTTGGCAGTGTTAGGTTTACGGTTGGACTCGATGATCTTAAAGGTCTTTTCCAACCTATACGATTCTGTGATTCTGTGATTCTGTAATTTGCCTTTTTTTTTTTTAAAGCCACTCATGCACTTATGATGTAGTTTACATTGGGAAAAAGCATCATAAACAAGAAACTAGCAGTTGCATTACTTTCACCTGGTTTGACAATGGTCACATGCAAAAAGTTTTTCCAAGTGACCTACAAAACTAGAACAGACCAACTCAGGGGAACATAGCATTTTTATTTTAGATTACTTTATTATTCACCAGGAAAGCACAAGCAGAGCTGCAAAAAATTAACTGTAGTCCAGGGAGCTGGGCAGTGGACTGAATATTTCAGGATCTACAACTTGTTTCCAGCTCAGGAGCTGACCAGCTACATGAATCACCTGACCTCCCTTGGCCTTGATTTCATGACTCTTTCTCTGCATTTCCTGAAATTTGTGATTGCAAAATAGCTATCCCCACAAGGATCTGACTTGGAAACCTTTAGCTGTTAGTAGAATACTATAAAACAATAATCATTCAAGACTGACAGGAACTATTGTCAAAGAAAAATATTTATTAGGTGTTTAAAAATAAACCCAAATGTACGTGAAGGTAAGAAGACAAAGCAGGATCCTTATACCCCTACCAGGTTGGGGAAAGAAGATGAAGCTTTGGGGGTGATTCATCAGGGGGTTAGAGTCCTCAGTGACATGAAGCCGATGTATTGGCAGGAGTTCTTTGCTGTGGAAGGTCTACCATGTCTAAGACAGTCCCATAAGGAGGAATGCCTCTCTCATTTTGCAGTCATTTTGGACACTCTCCAGTCCAGCCTGCCCTGAACTTCTGGGATGTCTGAGGGAGTGGCAAC
The DNA here is from genome assembly GCF_035582795.1 of Mycteria americana. NCBI lineage: Eukaryota > Metazoa > Chordata > Aves > Ciconiiformes > Ciconiidae > Mycteria > Mycteria americana. Next base: position 115,037,365 of record NC_134366.1, on the reverse strand, counting down.
ACAGGATGGGAAGGAAGTTGAATAATTTACACCAATTTTTATGTGGCTAAGGTTGGGTGAGATGAACTGCAGTGGATGCAAATGCTTTTAGAAGCTAACTAGGATGTTTTTATATTCAGTGATGGCAAAAGCGGGTTAAGATTTTTGTGAGAATAAGCTGCTTCGACAACAAGAACCTGGATAAAGTATTACTAAAGTCACTGTAATCTTTAAGAATTCTCATGAAATATTTGTAAAGTCATTGTAATGATATTTTGAATTTATAAGTGATGTAAGTAAATTGGCATTTGTAATCAATGAAATGAGGTTCATCGAATACATAATGAAATGTGTGCATATTGAATTAGACTGTTGAAATTATAAGAGGAGATGTTTAAGGATAACTTCTTTTATCACCTCTTTGACATCTGTTGGACACCTTGTCTGGCCTTGCCAAAGAGTTTGTACATATGTGTGCTGGTTTTGGCTGGGATAGAGTTAATTTTCTTCATAGTAGCTGGTATGGGGCTATGTTTTGGATTTGTGCTGGAAACAGTGGGGATAACACAGGGATATTTTTGTTATTGCTGAGCAGTGCTTACACAGTCAAGGCCTTTTCCGCTTCTCGCCCCACCCCACCAGCGAGTAGGCTGGGGGGGGCACAAGAAGCTGGGAGGGGACACGGCTGGGACAGCTGACCCCAACTGACCAAAGGGATATTCCATACCATATCACGTCATGCTCAGAATATAAATCTGGGGGAAGAAGAAGGAAGGGGGGACGTTTGCAGTGATGGCGTTTGTCTTCCCAAGTAACCATTACGCGTGATGGAGCCCTGCTTTCCTGGAGATGGCTGAACACCTGCCTGCCCATGGGAAGGAGTGACTGAATTCCTTCTTTTGCTTTGCTTGCGCATGCAGCTTTTGCTTTCCCTGTTAAACTGTCTTCATCTCAACTGACGAGTTTTCTCACTTTTACCCTTCCGGTTCTCTCCCCCATGCCAACCGGGGGGGGAATGAGTGAGTGGCTGTGTGCTGCTTCATTGATGGCTGGGTTTAAACCACGACAGTATGGAGTAAATAATAAATTAGTAACAAGATTTTGTCCTATGAAAATGCTTTAATAATAATATTGGAACTACTTTTGGATTACTGTTTAAATGAATGTGTGACTCTCAGAAACAATATTAGTGTGGCTGGTCAGAATCTGACAAAGGAGAATGAGCTGTCAAGTCGTTAAACAGGTAATCTAATCTCAATCTAATTTCAAGGTCAACATTTTCTTTTGTCTACTGTATTGTCTAGTACAGCTTTGGATCATATTTGGTTTATTTTGGCTTTTCTGGGCTGAATCTTGTTAGCAGTTCATAGTTATTTTAGCAGCCAGAATATCCTTGTCCTGTTTAATTACTCTACTAGATAAGTGGTCAGTATAGCAGCAGATTTTTCTTTAAGAACTGTTTCCAGAGTGGATGATCTTCATTTTTGCCATTACATTTTGCCCATTTTCTATTCTCCAGTTTTCAAGGCAATCCAGTTCTTGCTTTTATCTCAGGTATCCTCACTATTAATAATGGGGGATATCTTTGACATTTGTAAGTCCAACACAGAGAATCAGTATATAAAAAATTCTTGTTCCTGCTCCTAAGATAATAAAACAGTTGTCCAAGATGCCCTTTGTAAAGTTTCTTTTCAGGGGAATTTGTGAAGACAGAGATGAATTTAGTCATAACAATGTCAGAAGGGATACATCATATATTTGTGGGTAGGTTTGCATCCTTTTAAGCTTTAATCCAATAACTTCTGTTGTATCCTTTTCATCAGATGTATGTATGCAGATGTTATTCTCTAAGAACCAATTCTATTTGCACCTCCACATGTGGAGTATTGTTTAAATTATAAACTTTAATATTATTAAAGTATTACCTAAATCACAATTAAAAAGTTTGGGGAATTAAGAACCATTGATATCCTGTTCTGGTTTCTGATGTTGGAGAGTTTTGTGAAGTAGTGATGGTTTCTAATTTTATTTATTAATATTTACTCTTAGTGCCATATATCTAACTGCCTTTGCTGGCAGATATTTTCTTGACTCTTATGCATATTTCTGACTATTGCTATTATCTATTTGCTGTGGGTAAAGTGTTTCATACTGATCTAAACAGTCTGTATGTATGTTTTCTCCTTCTGTGCACTATAGTTAAATCTCACTGTTCCTTGGACTCTGTGTATGAGACATAAGGCTGATATAGACACATATATGAAGAACTATTTTTTTGAGAATAAATATGAGAGCATCAAAATTACTGTTGTAAAATGTGTCATTTTTTTTTATAAACCTTAATCCACTTTATTTTTCTTTATAAAATATAGGTTTACCAATTTTCTGGTAGAGAAATCTTACAGACTTTACTAATAGCTACTTATTTTTTTTCATATAACTTCTATTCTATTCGTTCATATTCTGGATCAAGGGTGAAATGTATTCTTTGCCAGAATGTAAAATCACATAATCTCCTTCAACTTCTACTCCTCAGAGAGCATATATTAGATCTGACTTTGAAGCATAAAATGCACACCGTCTTTTCAAAAATATTTTACTTTCATCTGACAGGGTTACCCCATACAGTTAAGAATGAGTGTTAAAACAACCACATTTCCAATGCAAATTTTGAAAGCAAAGCTAGGAGTGCAATGACAGTATCTGTGAGGAAATGCAGTAGGAAAATTATGTGAATTAAAGACTAAGATTATCCTCAGTGGCAAGCAGGATTATTTCTCAGTGTTATGATAATAAAAACCCTACATCATGATATACAAAATGAAAATCAAATGAAAACTTTTTATTTTGGGTGAATCGATAAACAAAATACCCTTTTCCAGTCACAACAATGAGTCTGAAGCTGCAATGTGCTATCAAGTGATTTTGTTCTTTTGTTTGTTAACTTCAATCATCTGAATGTTAAGCATTTATTAATATATGCATAGTCTTCACTTCCTTGGCTTTTAAATAATAAAACCAATAACACAACACTGAATCCCTATGAGCAAGGACTGAAAGAGGAAGCCAATCTTTTGTCAGGTATTTCACCAGTTCTTAAGCCGTCTCATTGCCATGTTACAGAAAAAGAAATATACAGGAACATCTCTTCAAAGCATTCATACAGAAAATCAGTGTGTATGATCATACTTCCTTTGACCAGTCAATAAGTATTCCTTGTATTCCATCAGGCAGGTCATGAATTGCTGAATATATATTTACCATCTGGTACCAAACTTGCCCTCTTCACTTCAGTCAATAGCATAGCTAACTCTAGCTACTAACAAATTTAAAAGATAAAGGTAATGGAGGATTCTCTTGGGAAAACCATTTCACAGTTTAACAGATCTTATCATAAGGAACTCTGGTTTATAACTTATCACTTACTGATTTCATAATATTAATTATTGTGATATCTCTTATGTGTTTAATTTTGGCTTCCTCAGAATGTTTACTTCCTTCAAATAAGCAGACACTTCTACAAAACCTTTCTGCAGACATCATTCAGCTAAATGAAGTATAGCATATTAAAAGAAGTGTGAAGTTACTAGGTCAGTTCAGTGATTCTTTTCTCACATGTGCAAATAAATTGACAGGTTTGACTTAGATTGAACACCAGGAACCTAATAAGATGTGGCCCAGTAGCAGTTAGGAATAACTTCTTAGTATGGAGCAAAACATTCCCTTTCTCTGCTGTGCAAACATGGTCTTATGCCCTTTCAGCTAAAGATCATTTAAGATCCATTGTAGGTCATTATTCTCTTTCATATAGAAGTTACTGACAATGGCATACATTGGTTACAAAAGTTACATGACAGTGGTATGCACTGGTTGCAAAAATTATTTATTGTTAAAATTTCTTACAGTAAAAAGAGCAAAATATAATATAAGTGCAAATATGGTTGAGTGTTCGAGGTTATTTTCCCACATAAATGGACAAAATCATTGGATTGAGATCAGACACTGTTATCCTTTTTGTACTAAATACAAACTCAAAGCATGAGGAATTGCTTTAATGCCACTGGGACCATCTGTGGAATAAGGGTTTGTTTAGGGTATCATCTGTATAAACCTATAGACCTAATCCTAAAAATGTATTTTTCACCATCTCCAACAGCCAGTGCATGTAGAGTTGTTCTCTCTTTCTCTGTTCCTTTCCATGGAGCAAATTACTAATATGTACAATATTATCTCAAATAAAAGTTATTTTGTCACATCTGTTTGAGAGCCATTGCACACAAATGTTAGAGTCATTAATACAATGTTTTTACTTGTACATCTTTTAAAGCTGTTTTGTAGCTGCTCATTCATACTGTGTCCTAGCATAAGACTGGAGAGAACCAGCTTTTCCTTATGAAGCAGATGCTGCTTCATCTGCACCTGGTCGGATGACCCCCCTGTATTTTTCCAGCTATGAATATCACGAATAATGTTTCTACCCTTACTAGACCTCACATTGGAAATCTCTCCTGATTTTCACACTTCTACATATGTTTTATTTTTAGCTGACAGGAATTTAAACTCTGAACTGGCACCTTTTCACTAAGCTTACATGCCTTGGTTTTCTTCAATGAACGGCAATTGTAGCAAACATTGCAGAGCTTGTACATTACATGCCTTTTTTTGTTGTTGTTTTTTTTGTTTGGTTGGGGTTTTTTCTTGCACAAGCTTTGCCTGGCTCTCAGTAATTCAGTAGTGTTTACCTAAAAACTTATTAAAAAAAAAAGGGGGGGGAGGGGGAGAAACGTTGCATAATTTTCTTTATCCTGATGCCAGCTTTCAGCTGTGGAAATGTATCAGTTGATTACATGATGTAATTTCTGTAAAATAAGTACCTGATGGAAGAGAGGTGAATAAAAAACAGGCAGGTTGCTTTTTCCAGACAGACCATTTTGAACATATTTGATGACCCTCAGATTCAAAATTGCTGCTGAGTAGTGCTATAAGTAAGAGTAAAGAAATATTCTGAGATAGCTTTATATTCATTTTATGGAATGTTTGGAAAAAATACAGTGGGAAATTAATTTTGAAGTCTGACTTGAATCTCACAGAATGATTCAGGATCATTTTCAGAAATTAACATTAAAGCATTTTATTATCTTATTATCTAATGTTATACATAAAGTTTTATAACCATCGGCTTAGCATTTTAAAGATTCTTAATATTGTTATAATAAAACTGACTACTGCAGATAATTTTATATTCCATAATAAAAAAAATGAATCTGTGCTGGTAAATCAGTCATCCTTTAAACTCTTAATAAAAGGAAAAGTGCCTGTATTTGGATAGCATTTTGTTCTAAGTACAGTAATATATAATGTGGTCGATTGCAGTATTTACGTTGAATATTGATTCTAACTTGAACTGATTTCTTTTTTTCTGTCTTATTTGCTAAATTAAATATTGGTTTATACATTTTCCAATAGCTCCATTAAAAACTAAAATGGCAGCAAATACTTGCTGAAGTTGTAATAGGTCTTTATTTTTACACTGATAGGAACAGACATTTGTTTTAGTTTTATCATCCTAAGAACAATAAATAGATGATTCTGTGAGCGCTTCTGACAATCGTATTAGAATATCTAGGGTCTAATTTTTCACACAAGTATATTTATATAATGAAGCATTACAAATATGCATGTTTAACTTTGGTTAATGAATATATTTGACTGCAACAGCAAAAGACTTTCTTAACTTTGGAAACAGTTTAAAGCTTATGGATGACAGAATATTTACAATATCCACTTATGGCTTCTACTCCTCCTTTTGTACTTGCAGGACCCAGGTTTTCAGTATCCAGAAGGGGACCTAGATATCCAAAGCAGCACAGTTTGCATTTGGGCACCTAAATAGCCAATGAGATTTTCAAACGGGAGTCTCCATCCCCTCACCTCATGACATGCCTGGTGTGATCTTTCAAAAGATCTCTACATCCAAGACTTTCCAGAAAAAAAACCCAAACCTTGGGCTTTTATTTTTCATGCTTAAATGTGGGATGATCTCCTTTTTAAAAATCCACAGTTGTTTTTGGTTGCTGTGATTTAGGAAAACAAAACAACAAACCAAAGAGTAACTAATCCCCCACACTTCTATGGGAAGTGTACATGCCTGCAAGCTGTTTAAAGTGAGGTCCCCAGTCTGTAAGGTAGTCATAACTCTGATCCACGTCTGACATGTTTGAACCTAAGGAGCTGAGGGATCCTGCCAAAGAGCCAGTCCCCTCAAACGCATAGGTCTGAAGTGAGTCATATGGAGGAGCACTAGGATCTGTATTCGCTTCTTCAAGCTTTTCTGAAATGAATTGCCTGAAGATTGTGCTGTCAGGGCCAACCTGCAGAGACTGCCTGTAGAGGCTGTGGATTTCTGTGGTGACCTTCTTCCGAGGTTTGTGCATTCGCATGACAGTGCGGGTCCTCAGTGCTGAAATATCAAAGGCTTCTGTGTCCTCCTCGCCACCTCCTTCATCATCATACCTGACAATGTTCTCTCTGAATTCTTCCATTTTCTCCAGAAAGGGAGACTTCTTCCTCTGCTGCCTTATGGCTACAATTGCCAAAAAGAACACTGACAAAAAAAAAGAAAAGATAAGAAAAAAAAAAAACAAGGGAAAAAATAAAAAGAACCAGAGACTTTGAATGTGCTTGGAAAGACTTAAAAAAATGTTAACATTTCTTAATAACAATGCTATTGCAAAATGAAGCTATCTTAACAAACTTATAGAGCTGTAATTTTTATGGATTTTATGGTTTTGAGGTGAGCATAGTATGTGGTGGGAAAACAGTTACAAAGGGACTTATAAAATAGGTGAATGAAATGGAGCAGTTCTTCTGGTAGATGGGAGTTTGAAACTGATAGAAAAACAGGTTATGCTTTTTGAAACTGCTTTGGTTTATCACATAATATATAAATTTCACATTCAGAATTTAAATTCCTAATCTCTCAGTCTCTCTTAGATCAAAGCCCCAGGAAGATCAAATGAAAAATGAGGCAATGAGCAAGATATCCTCCTCAGTTTATTGAATCATTCGGTTCCATAGACTATGCAGGGTGTGGTTCAATTATTTTTGTTATACTGGTTTGGAAATTTGAAGACTATCACTAAATTTTGCGTGATGTTGCAGCAGCACTTACTACCAAGGCCTATGAATCAGAGTGGCTTGTTTCTCTCATATATGAAAATTTTTTAAAATTTTATTTTACAGCATTATTTTTTAATCCTACCTCATTTCATTTTCAGCTGAATGATCCCTTTGAAATTGTCTATGACTTTCACAAAGATTAATGATTTCAGTTTTTAACTAGATCTTACTGCAGTTCTATTTAGTAAGTGGTTTATGGTCTGTAATTTTTTACTCAGTACATAACATGATACAACTACCAACAATGACAGGATTTTACCTCATTTTGGGATATAAGGGACCAGAAGTAGTTCTTTATTTCTACATATTTACTGTATACTATATCTTTTGACTGGGAGATACCAACACCAAACTTGAAAGCATTGGAAACAAGAATTTCTACAATGTTATTATATATTTACAAAAGCCAGATAGTTTCAACTCTCCAAACCTTTTGTATGGTGAACTCTTCTAATGATATGCATAATGATACAGGAAAATGGAAAAAAACAAAACTTTAGGTTTCAGATATGTGGCAAACTTATTATGTATAGAACCTTTTATTATTTAATTTTAAATAATCACAAAAATGTATTCGAATATTTAATACATTTAAAATATGTGTAGCTATAAAGAGTGTGGTAGATTACTTTCTTTTTCTTTCTGATTAATATATTTATCTATATCTCTGTTTTGACTTTTGTGATATGCATGAGCCCAGTAGCCACCAAGGGTTTATTCCATCTGGAGAGAGGACCTTGATGAATAATTCCACTGATGGCCTGGATAATGCAGTGATACAGTTTGCCTGATCCTCAGTCCCTTCAGTGCGTAACACAAAGTGACCAGGTTCAGATATCCTGCAACAATCAAAGAAAACTTGAAATGCACACTGGCCTTCCTGTAAGCTCACACTGACTGCCAGGTCTAAGGCAGGGACTTCATTCGGGGGCTGCTTTCCAGTGCCACTGCTGAAGATTGCTTGGGACAAGGAAAGCTCAGATTTAAATAAGATGACTCTGGGAGTGAAGGGAAGTCTAGAATCCACAAATCCAATTGTATGTTCTTGTCTTCTCTGTTGGAAACCAGGAGATGGAAGTAGGCGAACTAGTGCATTCCTGGCCTTTGCTATGGAGTCAAGAAACGGCTGGTGTCTGGCCAAGAGTACTCCCATCTAGACATAATAATTATGAGGTACCTTTCCATTGTTTTCATCCTTGCCCTATCTATTCAATGTGTTCACAGAGATAAATAAGAAGCCATGTATTTTTTGTAGGCCATTCTGGTTTTGCAGTTTCCTGCATGTCACTTAATTTTGAGAGCCCAAAGTCATATGAAGATAGTGACTCATAATTAACAGGTACGCATGCTGCATCTGGGCAACTCATTTAACTGTGGGACTAAATTATAGGCTTCCATCTGAGGAGAAATTTCAATGAGTTGTCACCAAGAGATTCAGTCAGGAGGTCAAAGGTACAACAGGAAATAATTAGATCCAGTTTCTATTCCTTTTGCTAAGGAAAATAAGCCATAACCTTGTGGACAGAATGCAGAATATGTGTGATTTTTAACTTGTTAAATTTCTTTTTTCACTGTTGTAAAGTCAAAATAGTTCCATTAGCTTTATCGGACTTGTCTTTCTTGACTTCTGTTGCTACTATGGCAGATCAAAATACAGCAGCAGAATAGAGCTACAAGCCTTCATTTTCAAGCCTCAGCTTTCTTGTAGTTAATGATGATATGCTCAGTGTTGTATGCTGTTATTTATAGACTAGTAGAGGTCATATTGTATAATGAGGGTAGAAAAAAGAATGTTCTTTACCTAGATATCCTTCATATATCAAAAAAAAGGGTTTACTTAAATTTTTTTTCTTTCAGTGATATAAGATTTTAAAAATATTACTATTGTATTTACTCTTATTAACAAATACAATGAGAGAATAATTTTCAGTGAAAGTTTTTGTTTCTTAAGGCAATGTAATTTCTGTTATTATTACTTCTTTCTTTCCAGACATTATTTTTGTGTAGCTAGATATTATGCTGCAGTTTTCTTGTTTTGATTCTAATTATATATTTCCTTATTTTTTTTAGAATTTTTTTGAAAACCAATTTATAATGATGATTTGATATCACACTGCTTAGTGAAATAAATCCTGATTCTATCTTCATTTTCTTACTTTGGAGTTGTTTGTTTGTAGCTTCATTAGTGGAAAAATGGTTTCACTAACATAAACCATCAATTGTTTTGTGTTATTTTTAGATATGACATTTTATGAAATATACTGCTATATGGCATAGTATGGATATGCTATATTATTAGGCAACAGGCAACAGGGATTTGGAAGTCTTTCCCTGTTGCTTTGTTGGCACCATCTTGAGTTTGGTTTTGAGGCCTATGACCAGCATCTCTAAGGTCATCTCTTGTGACCAAGCTCTAAGGTCAGTCATTTTGCCTTGGAAAACAAACATACCCAGCTCTATCACTTCCCTTTCTTTCCTGGCCTCAGAAGCTACCGTGCCTTAACCTCACTAACTCGGACAGGTACAGAGTTTCAGGATGGATATTTAGCCTTTGGGGAATGATTAGTACAGTGCACCTGCTGTTATAATGTGTCAGTGTCATGAAATCACTCATTGAACACTGCAGGAATATCCTTTTGCTGAAAAAAAGGAAATGCATTTTAGCAGCTATAGCTGCATGCTTCACCAGGGGAAGAAGTTGTTTCCCGGAGTGCTGTCGCTCCAGTATGTTTTGCAGCAGCTATAGCCCCATGCAGTGCAGGAACAGCCAGCCTTGGGTGGTTGGTCTGGTTTTGGGTGCCATGTGCCAGCTATGCATGACCCTTTGCAAAGGGACAAGCACAACTCCTGTGCATTTAAAACAGTCTCAAACCCACTTTTCATATCCACAAGCTCCCGAATGTAATGGAGGTTAATTTGGTGTCCTGTGAGAGGAAAAAGGAGATGCCCAACATTTGGAGAAAAGGCTGTCTGGAGATGCAAGCTTATTAAATGACAGAGAAACTTCCTGTTTGTTTCTGTAGTTGCTTTCTGAGAGTACCAAATTCTCTTTTTCTTTTATTATTTTGTATTGATCTTAGCTCTTCATTTGGCATACCTAAGGCAGATTAAGTAGGGTACTGCTCCTTCTAATATATTCTTATACTAGCCAATTTCCTCGTGTAATGCAGTCTTCAGCTTTACCTGGGCTCAGTACAGACTTTGGACTAAAACAGACAGGGAGGACCGTGACTCAACTAAAGCCAGCTTTTAGGACATCGTGTTAGAATTCAAATTTTACTGAAAACTGGGGGTGGGGGTGGGGGTGAATTATAGTGAAGAAAACAGAAAATAAATGAAACATTTGCCTTATTACATTTTTTTCTCAATAGCACAGTATTTCCAGGCCTCCAAAGGAACATGTTTGTCACTTAATCAAGCCTACTTGTAAAAGGAAACAAAGTAATTTCTCTTACTCCTACTTACCTAGGAGTATTAATATGCAAGCCAAAACAGCAACTAAAGCTTCTGTGCTGAGGCCCATGGCATACATGAAAGCTCCGTATCGACAGTAGAAGATGTTAACTTCGGTGTCACAGTCACAGACAGTGATAGTGAGAGTATTTGTGCTCGTCAGCGGTGGGGTTCCATTATCCAGAATTAATATTGGCAAGTAGAAAGAAAACTGCTCTTGCCTCCTGAAGCCACTTTTTGCTGTGAAAATTCCAGCTGTGTTATCTAGAAGATAAATTATTATGCATGATATGCATTTACCACTTTTTAACAACAACAGCAAAACTCCAGTGGAATCTGACCTATTTAAAAACAATGGTACTGTGTAAAGCTACATATTAACAAAGTTTAAAAAGTAAACGCAGGCACTGACATGTGGTGGGTTTTTTGTGTCAATCATGAATAATTGCATTTATTTTCGTCATATGTATTCCAGGGGCAATAATAAAATTTGACCTAGGAGTTCTGTTTTTAATGTTCAGAGTTAAAAAAAATCCCACCGTGTTCAGTAGCTGACACCTGCTCAGACTAACTAATTGGTTCTTAAAATGGTTCCATGTAACCAGCTGCTACCAATCCAGCAGTTCACAGATTAAATATAGACAGTTTACCAATCAAAAGGCTTCAAAAGTGTGTCTGGCAGCACACAGAGAAAGCAGGTGGCAAGGGGAAGAAGAGAAAGCAAGAAAAAGTCCACTAAAATAGTCTTTTATTTCTTTCCCTGACTCAAAAACTGGAGCTAGCTGAGCTCCCACTATCTAAATTAGGGAAAAGTTGCTAGAGGCTCTCCCCTCACTTTGCATTTAACTATTAGTGTTTAGAAATCAGTTCCATACAAAACCCAGTAAGCAGCTTAAGTTCAGCTCCTGCTGCATATCAACTAATTCAAATCTGAAATTTAGCTTGCTGCAAAACAAATTAGTCCTGTCTAAATCTGTGTATAATAGAAAGAAGAAACATCTATAAATGTTTACATGTCAGAGTTTTTTATCATGGCAGGGCGAATTACTGCATGTGTGCATACATGTATGTAGAAAAAAAAAAGTTTCTACCATCATCTGTATGATACATCTATCCAAACAGTCTAGTGATGTTAACTCCCTCACATTTAAGTTCTTCTAGGCTTCTGTCAAAATTCAGAAGATAACTCTCAGATAAAATGCTCCAGATCTGTAGACTCACTTTTGCTTTTGCCTAGGACTATCCCAATTCACCCAGCTATTTCTATGAAATGCAGTAGAAAGGTAGAGGTTGAGGGGTGACCCCACCATGTTATAAAACATGGGTTGTTTTTTTTCCCCATCAATAGTCACCAAAAGGAACTGGGTGTATAGCTTTGTGCGTGGCTCTGCTCGAACTTAGTGCAGAATGAGCAAAGGTGGGAAAGGCTTGCGGCTTTTACACAGTTTGACCTTAACGTAACAAGTTGTCTCTTCCTGGCACTGAGTGAGAGGTTAATGAGGCTGAGAATTGAAACATGTATTAATATATTAACTTTAACTTTGGAGATATTGAGGGAAGTAGTTTGCCGTTTAACATAGTCTGAACTTTCCAAAACTTATTTCCATTGATTTATTCACCTAGCCAGAACATTCAAATAATTAGCAAAGTCAATATGAGCAATGTATACTTTATCTGAGTCTGAAGAAGCCCTTTGTAGTCTCAGCAGACTGACTCTAAGCGGTCATCCTCCCTGCAATTCCATCAGATATTGCACTTACATGTTCACCTCAGACTGGTTTTGCTTACTACCCCTCTATATCACTCTTTGTAAGAATCTCAATCAATATCAGTTCTGAATAACATTAAAATACATATAGAAGACATTTTATGATGTCATCATTAATCAGCATATGCAGTTTAAAATATATTAGGAAATAAGATTATATTCGTATTTATCAATGTTTATAAATTTGGTCTTCATGAAGTGATGAAGTAATAGACTTGTATTAACAGGAATCTTCTCTTTCTGGCGATCTTGTTTCTTAGACAAAGAGATAATTTTAACAAGAAAGTTGGTATCTCCCACCATATCCTACATTAAGAAAGTAATTTTTAAGGAATACCAGTGTATTTTTCATCTCAGCATCTTTTCTTTCCTTGAAATAAAACTGTCTTTTGCTGTTTATGTTACTTGGCTGAAAAAGGAAAATAAACTGTTTAGTATTACTGAACTACTGTTTTGAAATGCACCTCGTGACATGTTCATATCTTATAACAAAGATTTCTATTTACGTGGAAATTTTTATAGAATTGGTGATGTGAGGACCACTAGAAGCATGCATCTTTTATTAGAAAAGTCTTAAAGAGCTACATGGATGACACCACCTTGATTATCTTTGACGGTAAAACGTGAGTTGTTTGTGGCCTCCTGAGCCAATGAGAAGTAAAAATGGTGACCTTCTGCTGAGTCATCTTGATCCACTGCACTGATGCTTTGAATTAGCTGGAAACACAGATAAACATAATTGTTTACAAATAAAAATATTTACTTGTCCTTTAAAACAATAAAAGGACATATCAAGTATGTTAAGCTGTTGATGCTAGAGATGTGATCTGTGAATACGTATTGAGTGCATGTTATGCAGTCACAAATATACACCTCATACTGACGCAGTCTCATTGAGACTCATATTCTGCAAATACTCTGCTTTGATTTTTCATCTGTTTGAGAGGCAGGCATTAAAATCTTGAGAAAATGTAAGATTATCTGGATCAAAAGACAAGGGGTAAATGAAGTTTTCATAAATGAAGAAAGGAATCATATATAGAGAGTGTTTTGTCCTTTTTTTTCAAGGTGAAAAGTATATCATTCTACATTTGAACAAATCCCTCTATACAAAACCCATTTCCTTCCAGCCCACAAACACATTGACATCATTCAACTGCTATATTGTAGCTCCAGTAAGTGAGATATGGTAACAAGTTCATGTGCTGAATTGTTGATTCTGAATATTATAACAGATTGATTATGGAACCTCTTGGCTGGTTTTTCTCAAGAAAGAAGAATAGCTTTCATTTACAAATCTGTCAAATCAGATAGTCATTGCAAGATAAAATAAAAAATAACAGTTATCATTAAAAAGAATATCTTTCATATCTGTAAATAAACAATCACACTACAGTTAATATAATTAGCAATATTTCTGCTTAAAAAGAGATTATATTTTTTACTTTTGTGAGTAAATAATTAATGACCTGGGCATCAGTATATATTAGTAAGTGAGTATCCTCACGGACCAGGAGGAAAGCAAACTGATGCCAGCGAATCAACTTTCAGAAAAATGCCTGATTTGAACTTGGTCTCTATTTTATCAGTCATCTCATGCCTTGTAGATATTTGTACCCAAGAGACATGAAGCCTCAACTTTCCCCAAACCAGAAAGCATCTGAATGCTACAAGCGGTGCTTTAAAAGCAAAGCAGTAAGTCAATGGAAATGACTACAGCCTTCCATCTGTGCCTTTGAAAACTGTTTCCCGATTAAACCATTTTTCAGTCAAAGATCTAAGACTTCCGTACACATTATTTTTCTTTTCAAGCATGCTAAGTTTGATGAAATCACAGCAGAGTGCAAAATGTGGCTCATACCCCAGAAACTTTGTATTCTTAGCACTCTGCCCTTTTTACATGTGAAATGTATTTCAAATCTATATTTTCTATCTATGGAAAAATGAGGACTCTTGAGATTTTTTTCTTGCCACTAATGAGAGGAGCGATTGTACAGTGATATACCTGGTGACACTGTACAAAGGATGAAGCTTCTTGAAGAAATTTTTTCCCTTTACTCAGAGCAAACAAAATAGCTAAGGTGATGCAAATACAGTTATAGGCATGCAGGTCAAGAAATCAGTGAAGAGCAATAACTGATCCCTAATATTACCTGATAATAAATCAAAGACTTCATTTTTATAAGGGAATATAGTTCTCAGAATATGCTCAATATGAACAGCAATAGAGAACAAAACTATATAACCAGTCTAAAACATGAAAATGGCACATTTTCATGATAATATTCTGCCATATACCTGAAAAAATGAAAAAAGACTTTGCTGGCCTTCGCTGATGATTTGTTAGTAAAATCTGCATAGCCGCAGATGAGAAAAAGCTTTGTATGGATATACATCTCTCCATACAATTCAGGATCTGTCAAGCTAGATGGAATAGGCAGAGTAATATAGTAATCCACAAAGACATGTTAGTCACTTCTAATTTTTTTATTTTTTAGTTTAGTTACTTGGCAGAGAAGAATTACGTAGCTACTTACCAAAAAAAAAAAACAAAACCCCAAACCAAAACACTAATTACAGATATTATTTTTATACTTCCAGTTTTTCAATCTGATTAATAGTTATTTAACCAGGTATTAGCAATGTCTTTGGAAAGTATTTTTGTAGGAGTCTATCATGTTTGAAAATCATAAAATTATTGCTGTTGCAAATTACTTCCTGTTTTGCTATTTCATTACTAACTTCCATTACTTTACATACAGAATGTATTTGCCCATATAAATTTTATGTGTATCTGATTCTACCAATATAATTCTGAGGAGTATGTGTCTAGCTGAAAAAACCCCCACCTTCCCTTATTTTGATCTGTACTGTGCTCTTCTACAGAAACCTGAGACTCCTGTGGTTATTCTAGGCATATTCACGTCCCTTTAAGGATTCACCCTAGAAGCAGGGGAATATTGGGAATGTAAGGACAGGGCAAGCCCTTATTGTTTATTTCTTGCTGTATCACTTCCACTAAGATTCAGAAAAACCCGGATGAGTCTATAAAATATTTGGAGAGCAATAGGCAGCTCTGATTTTGCTGACTCTAAAGGAAAAATCACCCAGAGAGAAGGAAACTGTTTCGTTTTTTCTGGATTCCTAGGCTTTTGTACATCTAACCTAGGAGGTTCTAGCCTTTCATCTGGGAAACTGGCATCACAGACGGAAAAACCGCACTTATTGTTTGTGAGTCAAGATTTAAAAGAATCCTACATTTTAGGGTGTAAATAAAGAAAATAGAGTGAATGATGTGTTGCTTCTGAAGGTTATAACAGTTGTATTGACTAGGCTGAAATTTAATTGCTGTAAAATTTCTTATTTCAAGTCTCATTAGTCTAGAAGCTTTAATAATCCAGCGGTCCATTTGAAAATGTGTATTTCCTTAAAACTGAGATTAATTCACTCGATTTTTCTTGAAAAATTGATTTAAGTTCATGGTGGGTGGGCCTCATTTACTGTTTCTTTCCAAACAGACTGAGATCACTGCTGTGAACAGCAGGGGCTCCTTTGATCAAAGGTCACAAAAAGATGTGGCCTGCTATACGCAACTTCTCCATCCATCTGATTAGTGGGCACTTTCAACTAATAAATATCATCAGTGGGGGAGTCTAAGATATCAGTAACAACTCTGATCTCTCATTGAGAGATCTATAAAAATCTCTATAAAAATTATTTTATATAGAAGGGAATTTCTGTAAACCATTCTGGACTGAATGTCTAACTGAGTGTTGTTTGTCTTGCAAATAACAAGTTATGTAGTATGGAGTAGTTGACTGCCTGGTAGTCCTGATGTAAATTCATTGAAAATTTATTTCCTCAACCTGAAGTAGTCTCACTGAATTGCAATTATGGAGATATCCAGAAGGAAGAATAAAGCTTCTCTGTTACAGTCCTTTCTGCTTCTGACGGCTTTCTCTCCACCAAGTTCATCTTAAGGCATAGACTGTCCATCTGAACAACCATCAGTACCATTAATTTTGATGCTAGAGTACTCTGAGTGTATAATTTGGAGTCCTTTTGTGTGCTCCCATGCCCAACTATAGTCTTACCATTCCCATTAGACAGATGGAAGGAAGTAGGAAGAGATTTGCCAGCTTTCTCTTTCTGCTTTAGTTTCTTTTGTTTTGTTTTCCACCCGACATCCTTCAATAGGAGCTCTGCTGTGTTTTATAAGATGTAAGACATCTGATCACCCACCTGTTTTGGGAGTACAGAACTGGTTTTATTCAAATTGGCAGAGGTCTTATAAGTAGTAGGATTTTTCTCATTGCTTAATAATGTTTGATGACCACCAGAGTTTATTGCAGGTAAAAGATTAAAATGTTCATTACTATAGTCAACACCTGCATTTTCCAGGTAGACCTTCTACCTCAAAGACCAAGGTTCTCCTTTTCATTGCTTCTATTTCTTATTTGAAAATCAAATTGGCACAATATTGATCTGATTTCTCTGGGTCTACTGTAAGATGTTTCTGCTCAGCTATAGATAAAATGGTGTACATCTCAGCAAAGGAATTATGATTATAAAGCTCATACCATGACACTTAGGTGCCTTTTTATGCTTGTTTGTATATGCTGATAAACTCTTCCTACTTGTTCCATTCTGCTTTGAGATAATGTGCCAGCATGCCCACTGTTTCAAAATTTCACAAGTTACACTCAGTGCATCTGCAGGTGTAGCTTAGAGTAAGTGCCTGCTAGGATATATGGTGCTTTCACAGCTTCACCATGTTTTTATACTTTAAGGGATTCCCTCAATTTTTTTCTTTTTAACTTTTTATTTTCTTATCACTACCGCTCAGGTGCTTTTTGTAAATGATGAAGAGAACATAGCAAGGTGAAATAATAAACATTGGCTTACTAACCCATCATTTTCACTTCTCTGCTATCAAAAATCATTTTACATCATGATTTGTTAGAGAGGATCTGTTTTAGCAAACTGTTCATTGTTAACATTAATCATATACTCCTAGAATGTGGTTAAAGATTTCCTCTTTTCTTCTGTCAACTTTTAATTATTTAGAGAAGTAATATCGAATGAGTACTCTTCACTTTCACTGAAACTCATGATTATTTTATTATATACTAAGTACTGAGTAAATAAATTTGGGTTTTTTCTTATCTCTAACTCAAAGTGATCTGCATACATAGCCACTTCGTTGGATCTAATAAAAATTACTAAGCAAGCTGCAACATCAAGGTCACTTCATATGTGATCCCCAAATTACAGGAACTCAGAATTGCCAGAATAAATATGCATTAGAGAAAACAGCATTAATTCAGAGTGTAGGTGTATCCAGTGCAGCTTGTCTTCAGCTGAAATCTGTTTCCTGCATGATATGAAGAAAGACCAATATCCACAAACAGGACTGAAATTACCATGCATAAAAATAGATACATTCTGGATGGTCAGCTTGCTAACATATGATGTAAGACATTTTATACAGCTTACTTCAAACTGTCAAGCTTCAGTTTCAGGCTGAGTTAATTTATTAATGGCTTGGGAATTAAGCTTTCTGGGTCAAATCCATTCTTGCTGGGATGTCTCTAGTGTTACTTTTGGGACAGATTTGGTCCATTTTGTGTCCTGATTACTTTTATAGAATATTGCCTCTATAATTCAACAGTTTGTAGTTACTGTACACACACATAAAGGGTAACTATAAAGAATTAATACCACATTGTGGTCATAATTTACCATGTCTACATACAGTTATAGAGTCAAAAGATCCAATCAAAAGGGAATCCTGGTTTTGGATGTCTTATTCATATTGTTCTATTTGATCTGACACTAGCTATAGCTGTGGTAGGATAGGAGTCTATTTTACAAATCAACTTTCATTTTTGAGTTATTTTGAAAATAATATATTTAATACTGGTGGTGCAGTGAAAGTGATTTTTCAATGTGCAAAAGAAACCTAGTTGTGGTTAGTATGCAGCTGACTTGGACTATAGGACAGTACAGAACTATAACATGAAATGGATAATGAAAAATCCGTTCAAATTGTCTAATAAACATGATGAATGGATTTAGAATGATGCCAAAAAACACCTGTCTTCTTTATTTCCATTTTTTTGTCGAATTTCAAATTATAGTCCCATAGACTGAAATGTAATCCTTTTGTTTGAATGTCTTTTAGAGGCTAAGCTAAACGTGTCTGTAACTCTCACAAAACCACCATACAGGGACATGAAGGTCAACACGCACTGAATAAAAGCAGACAAAGAATTTTTTATAATCTTTCAGAAAATCCAAAACTTCAAAACAAGCATTCTTCTCTAGATAGAAGCTACTGTTAACTCCCTCTGAGTTTGGATAATTAGGACAACAATTAGTTTTATTCATGATGTGTTATACATTCTTTATCATAGCCTAGTATACTCTAAGGCTATGTAAAAATAACTTATTTGCCACATGACTCTATGTTGCTTTTATTGTAAACCAGGCAGACACCAAGAAATAGTAATCCAAATAAGGAAATTTATTTTTTTACAGTATCTTTCCCTCTGCAGTGCTTTTCCTTCCTTTCCCCCAAACTTTATAAGCTGGGGGATGCAAATATATTTCGGAGTATCCCATGAAAGTAGACACAACTCAGCTGAGATCAGGGAAGCAAGTGAATTCCAGAGGTGCAGAACATCTGAGAATATCTCTCAGCATATCGTTTCCAGCCAGATAGATAGAGATAGCTACTTTAGAAATTGAAATGCGATAGAATATCCATACAAGCTTTGATCTCAACTCATAACATGTAAGCAGATTCCTGAGCTGTTTGTAATTGATTGCAGGAATATGCTGAGATAAAAAGGTATGTAATGTCCTGATTAAGCTCTTCAACTGCTTAAACTGATTCTTCTGAAATGTAAATCGTGTTATTCAGTGGACAACCAAGACATCTATAAAATAATTTTTAAACCTTTTGGCTTCTTGCTGATGAAAAAAAAGAACCTTTTTTTCTGGGAGTAAAAAGTAAAAAAAAAAAATAGCACTGAAGGAGATATATCAACTATCAATTCTGTTTTAAATCATAAACATTTAATAAAATGTCATAAACTTTGACTGTGATAATTATGCACTTTAGTAGCAATTTCCTGTTGTTCTTCCTAAGATCATTTGTTAATGAGAAGATTACTTAACATTACTGTCACAGTCTCCAAAGGCTAAAATAAAGATGCCTGTGACTCTCAAAAACCTACAGCAATGAAAAAAGAAATAAAAAAATCTAAAGTAACATTTTGCTTGTCTGTAAAATGGGAAAAATATCCTGCTCATTCCTCATTCAGGTATTACAATGTTAAACAGGAATAATTCTGTATCCTATGCTCAAAGAGTTTGTTATTATTGTTACTACTACTGTTCTTTACAGTGCCATTTTCTCTAGTGATTCGCAAAATACTTTATATATATATACTTAATTTGTTATTGAAAAGTAGCCATTAATGGGCTAGCATACATTTGTTATTTATCAGTAAGTAACTATGGAATAATAAAAACCTTGGGAAATAAATCACCTGGGTTTTTATATTGTAGGCAAGTCCAAAACATGGATTACAAATAACCATTTTATAAGCTTCCATGTTTAATTCATGGTGTCTTGAAGACAAGGAACATGAAGTGGCATTTGCTTTAATCCCTGTACTTTGATCTGTCAATGAGTTACCCGAAGACCAAAAGAAATGGTTTGCTCCACGTACCTCTGAACCAGAGGTAGCCTTTGCAAAGTTGAAAATTACCAAATGCAGAACAAATAAACCAACTGCTGATAGAGAAATATATAAACAAATACAAAAAACTATAACGAAATTACTTTTGCTACAAGGAAAGCTTTATTTAACTGCAGACTAATCAAGGTCAAAGTACACCAAGCTGGTGTAAAAAGAAAGGCTCTGTGATTCAGAAATCAAAACATAGCAAAACGTTTCAATGGAACCATCACAGATATCCCAAAGACCTCTTTCATATGTCCAAAGAATGCTTTAAAGTGATGAAAAAACATATAGATTTTTCTGTCTATAGCTTTTTGTTGTTGCTTTTTTGTTGCTCTTTTTGTACCTTTTTTTTTTTTTTTACTTTAAACTTTGAATATCCTGTTTTTCTTTTTGCAGTTTTCTTTTAGACTCCTGTGAGGAGTTTGGCGGCATGCTTATTGCACAGTTTGGGGCTTAGGTTGTAGAACTGGATCACTTAAAAAGAAAATGTAAAGCTGTAGAGGAAAGTGGGTGGAGGAAAATAGAGAGTCAGCAGTGTACCTGGGGGGTTAGGGCAGCTGACTGGTGTGATCCCACTCGCCTGGGGAGCGACTAGGAAATGAAAAAAACCTCCAGGGAAGGATGCTTAACACAACAATCCCATAAGCTGGCAGCTAGGGAAGGTGTTGCAAGGGCTGTGACTTAAAATCTTCAGATTTCCACTGAACTAGATAGGGTCTGAATTCAGTTCACAATAACTGATTTCTAACCAAAGAACACAATGAATCTGGTTTGAATCTGTTCTAAGTCTGGTTCTTCTGGACTATGTTATGCTGTTGCTGTAAATACCAGGCCTAGTTTTAACTTCGGTGACATGAACATGAATCAAATCTGTGTTTTATGCTGTTTGGGTTTTTTTGGAAGTTTCTGTCTGTATTTCTCTATTACCTGTTTAGGTAGACAAACAAGGAGATGTATCGATTTTCTTTTAAAGGGGGAGAAATACACATCAGTCTTCTGAAATCTAAATTTCAAACTATACATATATCAACAGAACTAATTTTGGAAATAGACAAAATACAGCCTGTACTCACAGTACTGAAATAATCAATATTAAAGGAAATAGTAACATCTCAGACCAAATCCTCATTGTAATGAGAAAACTGATGGCTAACTCCTCCACACTTACCTGGCCAGACACTGCATTTTCACAAACAAATGTTTCATAATATTTAGGGAATTCTGGTGCATGATCATTAACATCGAGAACATGGATATACACATTTGCTTCTGAAATTTTTTCAGGATTTTCTAATGGGTAAAAAAAGACAGACATCAAAAGTTATTACCTACTACATATTTTAAATTAATGTAGGCATTAGAAAATTTTACTTATATTCTGCAGAGAAGAAAATAGTCACTGAGACCTACAGACACATTTTATACTAAATCTTTTTAATGAGTTCAAACATATCCTATACATATAAAAAAGGGCATTTTCTGTCTTTGCTGGCATTCTGTTTACAAAAGGTGGTGGGGGTTTGGTTTTGTTTTTGTTTTTTCACCAATCCATCACTTTAAATTATCATAGTATATCTTGAAATATATAAGGATATTTAATGTAAAATTTTGGATTTGTTCACTCTTTCATTTAACAAGTCAGAAACTGATATAAGTGTAAAAACCAAAATCTGATCTGGAGAAATTAAATGATGTTTTGTTCATGCAGAACAATTTACTGTACTAGTTGTGTAAGGGTATGTGGAAAGAGAGTGGTTGCTCCTCTAAGGGTATCTGATCGGGGACCAATTCAATGCAATGTTAATAAGAAAAGGAAGAAGCCATAAACAAGAACATACAGGGACAAAAACCTGAGGGTCAAATGTTAAGGGAGAGGGTGATGAGAACCAAACCAGTCAGACACACTAATTCATGGGGGCATGTGAGAATGTGAGAAAGTTTATTCCTGCGAGGTTATCAGATTGGGGACCTTGTCAACTGGGAAACCGAGGGAGAAAAAGGGGACAACAGAAACAAAATATACCAAGACACAGACCTGACAAAGCAAACATGGAGGCAGTAACAAGAAACAAACCTCACAATAATTGATGGGCTATCCAGAAACCACAGGGCAACAATTCCAGGTAGATCAACCTGGACTTGGCAACTGATAAGACTGTAAACCAGAGGCACCCCAGACCCGGAGGGGTGTGGGAATCAATGGAGCTGTACAGACCTGTGCGGGACGTGCAGGGAGGAACAAAGAGGGGGCAGACAGAAAGGGGTATAAAAGGGGCCGGTCATGTGTAAAATGGGGCCAGTCAGTACCCTGGTCTAGCTGAGCCCTGTGCCTGATCACCAGTCAGTCCTATCATCTTATATCTTCTTATTAAATCTTTTCTTAGCTATCTCTGCATAATCTCACTCTCTATCATTGCATGTGTATGTGTGCTGCAGGGACTAAGTACCAGCTACTGGTGAGACCTGCGTATGTGTGAGTGAAAATTGGTGCCAGCCACTGGAGTCAGATGGGGGGGTGGGCGTCACTGGCCCGTGGTGCCAGCTACTGAGTGAGTGGGGGGTGCAGGGGACGAGTGTCTGTATCTTCCCCAAATGGGTGTGAGTGGGGGGTGTGTGTTTTCACTAGAAAACTTCAAGCTGGATTCAACAGTGAGTAGGAATTCCTAGGGTCCAGGCCAGGCGCTCAGGAGGGTCCATGCTGGTGGTCTTGCAAATGTGGGGTACATGAGGGATGAGTGTGTGAGTGCTGTGGGTTTGCCAGCAAGCATTGAGCATGGACTAGCTGGTAAGTTGGGGACCCATGAAGCAGATAAGAGGACCTGGGATCTGGGCAAGGGTGCCGGGCAGACAGAGGGTCTGCGCAGGTACTGAAGGGATCTGTGTGTGTGTGTATGCCTATACCAGTGACCTTCTGCCTCTCCAGCCAAAGAGGAGGAGGGGACTTGGCTGTCCCTCCTTGTGGTTTATATGAGTCTTGTATGTAGGTGCTGCTGAAGGCAACGCCTTGTCTGTGGCAGTCTGCATGACTGGCCACGTCAGTGTCCTCTGTGTGTGCGTCTCTGGGACACGTGCTCAGCTTTGCCAGAGGTTGAGCCTGCAAACAGGAAAGCGTCAGCCACATCCCTGAGCCTAGGCAGAGGCACCGGGCTGGGCTCCCATGGCCAGGCAGGAGGGTCCTGGGCCAGAGAGGCTGGAGGAGGTGGCTGCGCTTTCTTACAGCACTTAACATCATGGATACCACAACAATTGGTCACAATCCTTTAAGAAACTCTGTTGCTCTTCCTCTTCTTTAGTATTTTGAAATTTCAAAGCTTTGGGAGAAGATGTCACCAAAATTCACATGCTTTAAAAATATTTCTGCCACTGCTAGACATGGCGGAATTGCAGTGGACACTCATACCCAACCCAAGCCAAGGCAGAAAGCTGACTTGAATTTGGAACAACAGAGCTGTTCTACCAGTGGGTCTCCAAACACATATTTGCAAAGAAGTCTGATTTTGCCCAGGCATGTCTGAGGCATTACTGCTGACAGACTTCATAGGCTGAGCTTATAGTTTTGTTCCAAGTATTATTTGCACAACAGGTTTAATTCTTAGGCATTTTGTATCCACAGAAGCTGTACTGCTTCTGTTATACAAGTATACTTTATTACTGTATATATCTAAAGCCACTGTATTACTGTGGCTTTAGATATAAAAGCTATGTCAGTATAGCTTATTCCCATCTGAAAAGGAAAATAAACTCTGCTAATATAAGGTACTATTTTCCTGCATTTACTACATTTACACAAGGTTATATTGCTATAACTACCTCAGACAAGGAAAAGACAGACGTAACTATACTAGTTTCATGGTAAAAAAGTTGTGTGTAGACTAGGCTGAAAAACTATTTGTTTACGTAATAAAATGTATATAAATATGTCACCTGAAACCAAGGGAAAGAAGATCTGCAGGTACAGCATTCTCCTGGAGAAACTGGCTGCTCATGGCTTGGATGGGCGTACCCTTCACTGGGTAAAAAACTGTCTGGATGACTGGGCCCAAAGAGTTGTCGTGAATGGAGTTAAATCCAGTTGGTGGCCGGTCACAAGTGGTATTCCCCAGGGCTCAGTACTAGGGCCAGTTCTGTTTAATATTTTTATCAATGATCTGGACAATGGGATCAAGTGCACCCCCAGTTAGTTTGCAGATGACACCAAGTTGGGCAGGAGTGTTGATCTGCTTGAGGGTTGAAAAGCTCTACAGAGGGATCTGGACAGGCTGGATCGATGGGCCCGAGGCCAACTGTATGAGATTCAACAAGGCTAAGTGCCGGGTCCTGCACTTAGGTTACACCAGCCCCATGCAATGCTACAGGCTTTGGGAAGAGTGGTTGGAAAGCTGCCTGGCAGAAAAGGACCTGGGAGTGTTGGTCGACAGCTGGCTGAATATGAGCCAGCAGTGTGCCCAGGTGGCCAAGAAGGCCAATAACATCCTGGCTTGTATCAGAAATAGTGTGGCCAGCAGGGGTAGGGAAGTGATCGTGCCCCTGTACTTGGCACTGGTGAGGCCGTGCATTGAATACTGTGTTCATTTTTGGGCCCCTCATTACAAGAAAGACATTGAGGTGCTGGAGTGTGTCCAAAAAAGAGCAATGAAGCTGGTGAAGGCTCTAGAGAACAAGTCTGATGAAGAGTGGCTGAGGGAACTGGGGTTGTTTAGCCTGGAGAAAAGGAAGCTGAGGGGAGACCTTATCACTCTCTACAACTACCTGAAAGGAGGTTTGGTCTCTTCTCCCAAGTAACAAGTGATAGGATGAGAGGAAACAGCCTCAAGTTGCGCCAGGGGAGGTTTAGACTGGATATTAGGAAATTTTACTTCACTGAAAGGGTTGTCAAGCATTGGAACACGCTTCCCAGGGAAGTGGTTGAGTCATCATCCTGAAAGTATTTAAAAGACACTTGGATGTGGTGCTTAGGGACATGGTTTAGTGGCGGACTTGGCAGTGTTAGGTTTACAGTTGGACTTGATGATCATAAAGGTTTTTTCCAACATAAATGATTCTATGATTCTATGATTCTATATTGAATACTTCTCAGAATTCCTTCACCTATCAGCACATCAAATCTTCACTTACATGGCATAGCTCTGAGAAATATCTGCCTTCCCCAGTAATTTGTTACTCTAGTAGGCAAGAAGTTTCACTGCAACTGTAATGTTCACATTAATTGGGACGTGTTTTTGGGTAAAGACCATAGTGAAGACATTTTTTCCAGTGAATAGAATAATCTTAAGACATTCCAGGAATACTAAATATCTATCAACCTAAGTATCTAACAATATCTGAGTCTGCCCTGTCTAAACCAGAAGTATGTCACTCACAAGAATATTCATTATAGTTAAAATATGCCTCATGATGGGTGCTAGCGTCACTGCTTCTGACCTGTTCAGAAGTCCTTAAGGCATTTTCTTAAATTAGTCAAATGGACCTTTAAGAGAAAACCAAAATATACTCCTTTTTGCCTCACTTCAAACTGTATGGGTTTGGTTGGTTCTTACATTGCTTTTTTAATGTATAATTCACTAGTTGCTTGGAGCAAACATTTGTTTTCTTGGATCTTATGGAATCTGTGCTGATAGCTTTGAGTCTTTTGCCAAAGGAAATGGCAGCAAAAGCAACTACCACAGAGATAAAGGGCTAGATACTCAGCAGTTTCACACTGCTATTCCTCCTGTGAAATCATTAGAGCCATGCTAATTTACCAAAGCTTATGATCTGTCAGAGTCATCTCAAAAATAATTCTTTGTGCGATGACATTTCTCTTGTTGAATCCCAACATCCATAATAATACAATAGGCAATGAAACAGTGCTTGGCTTATTTTTTAAATAAACATAAAAAGTAGCACATATCCCTTTTAGAAATAATACAGAGACTGTAGGACTTACTTAACCTCTTTTACTTAAGTCAGAATTGGATGTGTAGGGCAGAGATTTGGCTGGATCGGCATTGAAAGGAAAACTGTAACACTTATCAGGAGTCAGGGAATACCTTTGGTGGCTTCAGTCGTATACAAAGCGGCATGGGAAGGACCCAGCTACCTTGGCCTATTCCTAACTTGCTTGTTCATGAGATTCATGAGATTCTAAAGCCTACCTTTTTCTTGCACAAACATTTAGATAGCAACTTTCAGCCCAGAGCTGCCATTCACATCTGTTTTCTTTCACCAAATAACTCTTCTTTTTTTATTTATTTTTGGTAATAGTCTTGTTCCTACTTCCTAACTATATGTGGGTTGTTGTGTTGTGGTTGTTTTGTTTTTTTTTTCCTCAGCATATGGTTAAATGACAAGGAAGAGCATTTCTCATGTAGCTGTTGGAAGATAACAGTATGGAAGTTTTTAATTTTTCTGAAATCACAGGTGTTTTGTTTTAGGAGGGAGCAACACATTACAAAGCCACTCTTGGAATCAGTGTCTGGTAAATCTTTAATGGAGATTTTGGGTGAAGCAGAGTGACTCTTTTGGTTGCAGCTGGGGAAGATGGTAGGCAACGCTTACTTTGTCTTTTATCCCTTACACAGGAAAATAGTTGTCAGAAGTTGAATACATTTATTGTACTCATATCCTACGTTAGGCTGAAGATCTTTCAATGAGCAGAAAAATTCTTTGTCATAATCTCCATGAGAGAGATCACAACTTGAAAAACAAATTCTGAGAGAACAGGATATCAAGTGCAATAGGCTGGATCAGTGTGAAGAATGAAATTGATGTTTTAATTACTAGGGACCAAAATTAGTAACTTGCTTATTTTGGAGTTGTGTGAAAAGAGAAGTAGTGGCCATCTCTAGAGACAAAGTAGAACTCAGTACTTGCAGGGGATTAAAGAAAGCTTGGAATTGTCACCAGCCAGTAAAAAGAAACTTGTAGTAATAATAATAATAATAATAGTAATAATAATAGTTGTTGTTATAATTATAATTTAGGCTAAAGCAAATTTCTTTACTTCCTAAAGGAAATGGACATGAATTTCTTTTTTTAAAAAGGACTAATCTAAAAAGTTAGAAGTCTGTCAACAAAAGTATATATGACCAAAGTGGGGTGATAATTGAATATTGAATTAATATGATCCATGACTAAGTTCTGTAGTCATACAGCAGGTCTGAAACCCACTATGAAAGGCCATTTGTAAGACCCAGTGGGAAAATGACTGTTGTCTCTTGCAGCTAAGTTTGCTTATGGTGAGCAGTGCACTTTTACAATGGGCATATAGAGAAATGAAGATCAAGGTAAGATCAATCCAGTTGTTATCACTGGGAATTTTTATTGGTCGTCTATAGTTCAATAGAGAGGAAGCTGAAGCAGATATTCCTCTTCTAAATTAATTAATTGCCAGTCAATCTTCATCTGACTCAGTAAATCAGTGTTAAGTAAAGCTGATGACTTAAGGACTTCTTGCTCTCATGCATGGTTAGAATGTTGTTGTTTATGCTTCAGTCTTGTACTAGGTGGAAGCTGATTACAACCACATAAAAACTGATCAAAGGAAACTTGATTTCTCTTGAGCTAGAACCATTTTAGGCATAAAGTAGAATAAGACTCAACAGATTGCAGGTTCTGACTGCTTGTGTTTAAGGTCTAATGAACTAGATCTACTTCTGGGTACTTTTAAAACATGGTGTCATCTCAGTGGCATGAGAATAGGATGATCCACACCATAACTCTGCAGTAACAGAGGCAAGCTCCTCTTACTAATCTCTCATCCCTGTCATTGCAATGGAGGCAAAAGGCTTGTGTCCTTTTTGAATGCCAGGACCTCAATAGGCCCCTAAGGAGTTTGCTGTTATAATGCAGTTTCAATGTCTGTCTCAGCTGCAATGAATATCTTGTGTGGGTGAACTCTAATGGCATTTTGATTTGGCTTCAGTGGAGCCACAATGTCATCCACCAAATGTCTCACACACACAATGTATGTTATGACTATATTTCAAGGAATAAAGTGCTACTAGTTCATAATATAAATCATTTCAGGTATGCCCAGACCAGGGTGACCTAACTTCAATGCTTTTGAATATAGTGTTATAGACAGTGACCTTATCATCATTAAAGAAATAAAGAATAAGAATATGAAGATAATGAGGGCTCGGTTTCTCTACAATAACTTTCATTACTGTGAAAGACTCTCTTTCTTTTGCTGCAGAAGACACTTACTCATTTGTAACATTTGGTTCTTTCTTATTTTATTGTTTAACTAAACAGAAAAGTCCAGACCAAAGTCATCCTGCTGTGTTTCCATAGTGCTATTCAAGACTTGACAAAAATATGCCAGAGATCAATTTTACCAACACCTGCCAGCTGCCCAACAACGTGAGAGGTAAAATATATTCATGCTTAAAAACTTACAGAGAAACTGAAAAGGAAGAAAATACTATCAATTCCCAAACACAAAATAAAAACTTCAATGAAAATGGCTACTGACTATCCTATATTAAACTTCTAGCACTAATAGTCTACATATATATAGGGAATGGTCCCTTTTGGGAACAGTGTAATTTATGAATAAGTTTTTAAAGTAGTCTTAGCAATAAATCGCATTTAACTGAGATTCAGGATTAAAAGAACATGCTAGAAGTATTTGGCAAAAACCGTTTGATTTATTGATTGGACTCTAGTTTCATAAGTTTTTTTTTCTCTTTCCTGAGGATAGATGTGATTAGTTTTTTTAAAAAATATCCAAATAATCTTGTTAAACTGCCTTATAAGTCAGTAGCTGTTAATTTTCTAGAGTGTTGTCCCAGAGTTAGGGCAACCAGATCACCAAAAGCACAAACAGAGGAAATTTGCATTTGACTTTCAAACCAAACTGACAGGTGAAATCTATATAAAGGATGCTTCACAGATTTAATTGTCACTAAAGAGAAGTCCAGCTGATTTAGGTCTTACATTCACAATTAATGAGCCACAGGTTTCTGACTGGTGTTAAATTAGACCCTGGCTAATTTCACACTAGTCAAAAATCTGGTGTGAAATTAACCAGGGTCTAATTTAACATAAGATCTTGCACTGCAGGAGCAATTCATATGCTTCAGTGTAACTTGAAAGCATTGCAGTCTCGATCCTATTATAATTTCCTTTCTTTTATTATAAGGTCATCTTTTATGAAAAAGCACAGGACCTTGGAGCTCAAATACATTCCGCTTCTATTTAACTAATCATTTTAATAATGCTCCTTAATGTAGCAAGCAACAGTAATATAATGAGAAAGAAACATGTATTCTCCACTTAAAAGAAGGCGTATTCAGAGGATAATTACAGTTTGCAGTATATAAAACACAACGTTCCTTAAATTTCTTACTCACTTGTTTCTGTGGCTGTAACAGTTATGTTGTGCCAAGAAGCTATCTCTCGGTCCAGAGGTTTAGTTGTAATGATTGTTCCATTGTGTTCATTGATGCTGAACAATCTCTGTAAATGCATGCCGTGGACAATAGAGTACCTGCACCAAAAAAAGTAAAGAGATTTCCTGATACTGAAATGTTCCATCAGAAGCAAGGACATAGAAAGCTATTGTTGGTTGAGAAAACAGAGCTGTGCATATATACATATAAATGCGTGCTGCCACAACTCAGAAATCATGAAAAATGTACACTTATAAACATTTAAAATTCAATGCTGCCAAGATCAAAGCTCTTCTTTTTATAAAACTAAATATGTCTCAGATCTATATTAATGTGAACTGAATCTGAAATGAATTATTCATTCTTACTTCTAAGTCAGGCTCACAGCAGGTGAATGACTTCATTGAAAAGAAACAGCAAAAGTGCCACTTGTGAAATGAGTAACACTAACAGCTAAGTGGAGGTATAATGGCAAATCTATTTTATCATTGCTGACATTCTCCGATGCCAAAAGAAGGGACATTATAAAGACAGACAGACAACTATCTGTAATGAGGTGTCACCTAGGTAGGGTACAAAATCCTAATGCAGGAGATGATTGCAAACAAGTCCAGTGTTCCTGAGTCTTCACTTAAAAGGCTCTGGATGCTATGTCCGTATGCAGACATGCACATGCACACGTACATACATACATACCATTCAAATTGTTAAAGTCTAAGCACTGATCACAGGCCAGAGATGGACTGAAAAAGACACCAAAGATATTGGTTCAAATGGAAAGGATATTTGCAAATATTTTTCACGACATATAAAAAAGACCGTATGTCACAGTTCCTAGTAGAGTCTATTTCATGGAAATAAAAACTGTTTGAAGATTTGAAAGGTTCTTCCCATTCCAGTTTGGAATTCCCACATGCAATTATTCCCTCTTTTATTGTACCTTTAATTGTGCTTGACAAAGTCTTTCTGTCTCCTGTTGGCACTTAGGACTCCAGCTCAGATTATGTGCCAGCAATTGGATGACTCTATAACTTGTTATTTATAGTTACATCTTGTCTGTTTCGAAAATCAGTAAGAGGATAAATCAAAGAACTAGCACAACACAGTCAGTGAAAGTTCTTATCATTTCAGCCAAAGATGTGACATTTATAAACCTCTATTTTAGGGATTTACAATTTTTATTTATTTTTTTTTAAATGTGAGCATTCGTCATCTTCTTCATCCAAAGCTTGTTTAGGGTTTTCTGACATTGGTGTTTTGTTTAGTTTGGGGTTTTTTTGGTAACCTGATTATTGACAGATAATTTTCAGAAAATCTATGTTGGATATTTTTTAGTTATTTTTTATTTTTGATGTAGTGAAGTTTCGTTGCATGTCTTTATTTACTTTGTTTTTTTGAAAACTGGGGTCCACAATGCAACACAGCTGGTTTTCTATATTATAAGTCACTGCTGTCATTTATGATAGCAATGGTTTCAACATTAGATTCATATGCATGGCACTTAGCCCAATAAACATATCTTTACACTAGAAGTGACATGCTCTACTTTAAAGAAACTCAGTGATGCAATATATGTGTCATTGTTTTGGGACTATGCAGACATATTCACTTTGTAGCAAGTTCCATCGAAATATTTCAAACTAAGAAGTCATATGCACACATATGCACTGTGCTTAAATGGTCACAGGAGATGCTGCAGTCATCTAAATAAACCACAAAACAAGCCCTTTTTTCAGAAAAAAGTACATGTATATTTTTATTTATTCTTATTTAATTTAACCTATGACTAGCTTACTAAATAACAATAAATGAATGCAAAATCATAGCAAATGGCTTTGCATTGACTAAACCTCTGAAGCTGTAGCTATAGGTAGTTATAGATATATATTTCTGCTATTAGGAATCTGCTAAGTTAATATATACACCGTAAGTTATTTTGTGTCTCATCCATTTGTCCCTGTATCCTAGCTTGTCTAAATTGCACAGTACACAGTGACATCAAGTAACTCAAGAAGCTATTTTAATTATGAACCCCCTGTAAAAGACTAATTACCTGTTTTCTCCCTTAAGAAACAGAAAAATTATTTTGCAAAATTAAAATCCTGGGGGAATTTTTTATATAATATCTCTATGGGGCAATTGTGGTAGATGTAGGGAATTGGTAAATTTTTGGCCATGCTGAGCTGAGCAGACACCAGTGGAGCTGTTCTGTGTCTCCTTCCCAGCAATGAGTCCATCTCCCCATATCTCCAGAAGCTATTGAGAACAGACTGGAACACCTCCAGGCTCTTACATGTTTAGCTGCGGTACCCTAGCTCTGCTGTTATGTACAGTCTCTTCCAGGCTACTGTTTAAAATATTACCCCATCTCAAAATGATTGCAAAGATGCATGAACAAAGTTCATGTAATTAGATTTTGGGCTAGCGGGTAGGGTTTAACCTAGTTTACTGATTCTGGCTGGGAGAGAGTTAATTTTCTTCATAGTAGCTAGTATGGGACTATGTTTTGGATTGGTGACCAAAACAGCGTTGGTAACACAAGGTCGTTTTCGTTATTGCTGAGCAGTGCTTACACAGTGTCATGGCCTTTTCTGTTTCTCACGCTGCCCCACCAGCAAGTAGGCTGGGGGTGCACAAGAAGTTGGGAGGGGACACAGCTGGGACAGCTGACCCCAACTCATCAAAGAGATACTCCATACCATATGACATCGTGCTCAGCAATAAAACTGGGAAGGAGTGGAGGTTGGTTAGGGCTGCCGTTGCTCGGGGACTGGCTGGGTATCAGCCGGTTGGTGGTGAGCAATTGTTTGGGGTTTTTTTAATCACTTGTTTTTCTTGGGGGTTTGTTATGGGTTTGTTTCCCCCTTTGTTGTTTTCTTTTTTTCTGCTTTTTTTTATTATTAAACTGTCTTTATCTCAACCCATGAGTCTTCGCGCTTTTACCCTTCCGATATTCTCCCGCATCCCACTGGCTGGGGGAGTGAACGAGCGGCTGTGTGGTCCTTAGCTGCCTACCACGGTTAAACCACAACACCTAGAATAACCTAGGCTATCACCATGAAAGCATGATTAACTGTAATCATGAGCCAAGGCAAGGAACAGAAATAGACTTTGGAAATCCCAACTATGTTGACATTTGAGGCCTGTTCACATTTTAAGTTAGGTACCTGACTGGGCAGTCATCATTGTCTGGATCTCTAGCAGTTACAACGCCCACCAATGAGCCACTCACAGCCGCTTCAGCAATCTCCATCACATAGTTCTCCAAGGTGAAAACTGGAGGTTCATCAGCATCTTCCACATTGATTTTGACAATGGTTTTGTCTTCAAATGGTCCTTCTTTCAGAAAACGCTCATCAATGTACCTGTTTACAACTTTTGCTTGAACACTGTATCTCCTCTTGCTCTCATAATCTACTCTCTGTTAAGAAAGAGAGGGAGATGTGGAATATTCCTTTCTCCATATTTGAATTAAATACAGTTCAATAAGTGGTGTGAGATTAAAGACAAAATAGTCCTACCCTTCTTTTGGGAATGTTTCAAAAGTAGTTACTTCTAAGATTTTTTTTTAAATGATAAAAACACTTTAAAATTAAACTGTGCTATGCCATTGTTTGCT
Source organism: Mycteria americana (assembly GCF_035582795.1). Taxonomy (NCBI): domain Eukaryota; kingdom Metazoa; phylum Chordata; class Aves; order Ciconiiformes; family Ciconiidae; genus Mycteria; species Mycteria americana. The sequence continues at coordinate 115,004,239 of NC_134366.1, read as the reverse complement.
TTCACATGTAGGCTAGCTTTAATGTTATAGTTAAACAACACTGTAAAATTCCCATAGAATGTCAGCCCTAAGAAAAACAACTTCTTATATTAATACTTGTATTTCCAACATAGGTGTAACCTTAGTGAACACACTGTTCTTTACTGTTACATAAACAATGCAAGTCAGTTAATCTGTAGGGGTTAAACTGAGTATGTTAAAATTTAGTCTCTAAAGGAAATAAATTCCAGAAGGCAACAATGAGTGTTTAATAAACATGTAGTTATACTACCATTTTAGGTAGTCATTATCTTCTGTAATTAAAAAAAGAAATACTAAATAAATACCTTCGTGAATTGTAATAAATCCAAATAGAAAACAAAAAAACCCAAAACAAAACAACAAATTTACAGTATTCAGTTCTTCAGGCTCCTGGATTTCACTAGACTACCAAACTCTATCATCATTTCAGATGATGACCCAGAAATCTTCCTGTGTGATTCAAAAAAAAAAATTATACAGTATCAAAGCCTCTCAAATATCTTAATTCATAAACTGGTATCTTTTTGAGTGTATTTAGTGTCTTTTCAAAGCTATGTCATAACAAAAACTCCACTGTCTATCTAATACTGTAATACCTTCTGACTTCAGTTAAGTTTGATAGGAGGTGTTGGAAGTAAGGAAATATTGTGTACAATTTATTGATAAAGGTTTAACAGATGATGCACAGAAGAGATAGAACATTTTCTCACAATGGGATACACTATGGTGCACAGCTAGGAATAACATTAAGATACTTTGACTGCCACTATTGTATTCAGAAGTAACAGGAATGAGTCAAAAAAAGTGAACAGAAAGAAAAGCATGTTTCTTTTTATCCCCCCTAATATCTCAATCAAATCACAAAGCCTGGAGAAAGAAAAAATAGTAGAATCCAAAGCAATAGGCCTTTTTTTAAAAATCCAGCTTGCTTGAGGAGATTTTTTAGATGGTTTCTGTGATCTCACCTTTTTTAATAAGATAATTCCTTCTTGAGTCTCATTGTTAGTAATGATGTCAAAAACATCTGAGCTATCTCCTTCGATGAAATAGTTCATGGCTGCATTCTGCCCTATGTCGCTGTCTTCTGCGAAGACTTTGCCTACAGTAGTGCCCACAGGAGCCTCTTCAGAGACGTTCATATAGTAGAGTCCTAAAGAAACAAATACTGGCACAGTTTAGTGATCTGCCATGGTTAATAGCTGTTGTAGCTATGATGGCCTGAGGGTCTCAGAAAGTTGGGGAAAGCTTTTATCAGAGCAATGGATCTGATCCAACAATGGATAGGTCTTGGGGTCAGGGGATGACAACCTTTCCACTCGTGAGTCCTCCTCTCTCAGCCCCACTTTAGCAGTAAATGAAGAGCTAAGGGAACCAACAGGGTGAAAAAACAGTGTAGGGCAGCACTTTCCAATTGCATTTCACTAGTTCTTCCTGACAGCCCAGCTAGCAGCTCCCATGTCTGCTAGAAACTCCCTGGACAGAGAAGGTCACATCATTCACCAAAAACTTTACAGTATCTGTCAGCAAAGAATGAAGAGAGGAGAAAAAGAAAGAAGGTGAGTGAAAATGGTACTAAATATCCCATTGCCCAGATTTTAGGCTTAGGTAGGGCAAACTATATGGAAAGCAGTTTAGTAAGTCATTTGTCTCCAAAGACTAGTGATAAAAACAGCAGGCCTGAGGTCTTTTGTAATGATAGGTTTTATTTTCCTCTTCACTTTTGAGCTTTTCTGTGGGATTTTTTTTATTTTATATTTAAATCTGTATGCTGAAGTTAAAGCACAAACCTGTTCTGAAAAGACCTACCAGTGAACTTAATAGAGCTACAGTAGATCTAAATTTCCTCAAGACTTCAACTACTGTAAGTAACCTATACTCACGCTGTTGAAATTTAGGTGGATTGTCATTGATGTCAGAGAGGTTGATGGTAACAGTGGCTGTTGCTGAAAATGCCCCTGCTTGCCCAACCATATCTTTGGCTTGGATGATGACCAAATACTGATCTTTTGTTTCTCTATCCATTTGGGAAGCCATTCTGATGACCCCTAAAAATGAAAAGTATAATATAATAACATAAAATAGTTCTGTTTTTTTCCCAACATTTGACCATATAATATGGGTATAAAAGGCATCATTGGAAATAGTTATGAATTTACATTCTAGACCATGCATAGCACAACTGTCCTAATACTGGGAATTAGTACTTATGGCAACATCTACATTGTATGACAGATCCATTCTGCATAGTTAGAGTTTTGGGGAGCAGAACACACCGTATATCCCCTCTACCATATATAACCTTCTTTCTTCCCCAGAAGTCAGGATTTTGGAGGGATGTCACGTATCTGTGGTTTCTTCAACATAGAGGTAGGAATGTCACATAATAAGTCATAGAGCTGTTAACCCAGAAGTGTTCCTAGGTCCATTTGTTGGATGGGGTACTCAGAATCCAACTCTTTTCTTTAGCAAGATAATTTGCTAAATAAATTGTTGATTATCTAGAGAGAAAGAATTTCAGCTTCCTAGGGGACAGAAAGAATTGATTTTTTTTTTAGATCTAGGAACTATGCAAAGATGTTCAAGTGTAGGGCCGTACCAGCTGTTCTTTGTGTTGAAATGAAGAAAGACATTTTTGCTTGCATCCATTTTATGTTAGTTTATGCATGTTTTCAAGTTACAAGATCATCTGTAGTACCTGTCTTTGGCTCCACAGAAAAATAAGGCTGTCCCTGAATGAGACTGTAAAGCAGACGGGCACTATTCCCATAAGAAGGATCATCACCGTCTGTAGCTGTTACCTGTGTAACCGAAGTACCTCAAAGAAAAAATAAAATAGATTATGTTTATTTTCTTCTTGTATAAATTATCTCATAATTACAAAACATAAACTCTTTAAAAACCTTTTAACATACCAGTTATATTAGCAAACAGTCCTGAAAATTTACAGGAGTAAATGGCACCTTTAAAATTTGTCATTAAAAAGGGAAAATATTCCCTCAGCAACTGTTCTTGTTGCATTCAAATTTTCAATTAAAATAAAAATAAATAGTGTATGACTTTTCAGCACTATATTTATGTTGCTTAAAATACTACGTAACTTATGCCTTTTCCCCTAATTTCTGATATGTGAATGGAGTACAGCAAATTGTTTCTCCTCCCCTTGTATATTCTTAAAAGTATTTTATGGAAATTTCCCGTGGGAATAAGAAAACACAGCCACTTTATCACCAGTAGGCCCACTGGCAATAAAGAAATTATTAGTAAGCAAAGCAGCCAAGAAGTATAACAAGGCTCTGATAACATTTTTTATCCTTGAATCTTTAATAAGCCTGTCCCAGTGCAAGAGTCATGGCAGAATCCCTAGTGCAAAAGACACAGCAGAATAAATCTGCAGAGCTTGATTTGATCTCTGGCTGGAAGCTGGTTATATCCTAGATACAAGATTGACAGCAATCTCAAGGCACCATCAGTGATGATTGTCCTTTAAAAGAAAAGATTCACAGTAGCATCATTTTGTAAGGTAATCATTACTTTTGGGTTTTTTCCTCATCTAGGATATAAGAATACAAATATCACCTCTCATGAGGAACAGCGGTGAATCAAGCTACTTTCTAAAACTTTCTGGCATACATTCACATGGTTGCACCTGCTTACCAATATAGTGTATAGTTATGCTGGAGGAGAAAAGAAGAAGAAATGATGGAGTGCAAGGAGTTAGACCAGAAACACCTTTTTTATGGCAAACTCGAAGTTGATATTTATCCCCAATAAAACCAGCATATTAATTTCTGAGTTTTCTAGCAGTTAAATAGTTTTATTTTAAAATAGATATGAAGAAGGTTTTCTCATATAAGGTTATGCTGAATTAAATATTTTGATTATTTTTAAAAAAATTTTTTGCATTTTCTCTCAATTTATTCAGCAGCACTCCAAGAGATTCTATGATGTATGTTATCTTCTCTCAGCACTAAACTGTTATTAAATGCCACCGTCATGGTTTAACCCCAGTCGGCAACTAAGCACAAAGCAGCCGCTCGCTCACCCTCCCCCCTCCTGGTGGGATGGGGGAGAGAATCGGAAAGGCACAAGTAAGAAAATCCATGGGCTGAGATAAGAACAGTTTAATAATTGAAATATTATAATAATAATAATAATAACAACAACAACAACAACAATAACATTGTAATGAAAATGAAAATAACAAGAGAGGGAGAGAGGAAGAAAACCCAGGGGAAAAAAAAAACCAAACAAGGGATACAGCCACTGCTCACCACTCACTGACTGATGCCCAGCCAGTCCCCGAGCAGCGATCACTGCCCCCTGGCCAACTCCCCCCAGTTTATATACGGAGCATGACATCATATGGTATGGAATAGCCCTTTGGCCAGTTTGGGTCAGCTGTCCTGGCTGTGCCCCCTCCCAGCTTCTTGTGCACCTGGCAGAGCATGGGAAGCCGAAAAGTCCTTGACTAGTGTAAGCACTGCTTAGCAACAACTAAAACATCAGTGTGTTATCAATGTTATTCTCATCCTAAATCCAAAACACAGCACTATATTAGCTACTAGGAAGAAAATTAACTCTATCGCAGCTGAAACCAGGACAACCACCAACTTTTGGGGTTATATGTCCTTCAAAACACACTTACAACGCCAAACTTCTGACATTTAGGTATGTATCAGTGTGTGTATAGATGTATACATATATATATACACTGATCTTTATTTGTCAGGAGAAATTTAAAGATAAAATGACAGATTAATATTTAATCGGGGCACATATATGCTTCAGTAATAGCAGTATTCTTTAATAAGACTGAAGAGTAAAGGAAATCCTCAGCTACACAACTGTTAACTTCGTATCAGCTATGGTCTATGGAAACTGTTCTCTCATACAGGAAATTCACTCTCTAAGACAATTTAACATGAAGAGAATGCAGTTGCTTTGAAAAAAAATGGAGTGCTAGTTAAGATGGGATCAAGAACTATGAATAATCCAATAGGTACAGTCTTTTATAAATGCTGTTTTCTACTAAATAAAACCAAGTGCCTACAACTACGTTTAGAAATTGACTTGTTTAGAGCACCGTATTTAATAAATCAGGAATAAAATCCAATAAATATAAGACTGCAAAGCTATCATTACAGTTTTTTGCATCTCACTTATTTAAAGGTAGATTTATTTTCTACACAGTTTCTAACCATTGGAAAGAAATGCTGAATCTAAACCAGCATTTGCTGTTTCTCTAAGCCCCAGACTACTTTTCTGCCTCCCTGTTGACTCTTCCAGAGTATAGCAGAAGGCAGAGGCATAGAATTTGCCCAGCTGGGCTCGGTGAGGTGCAGCTGGTGGATATAATGGAAAGGTGAGCAGGCAAGGGGCATCTGGTAAAGAGGGAGCTGACCTGGAGGGAAGCAATAACAGATCTCCTGCACTCTCAGGAGGAAGGCTATTTTTAAACAGGGGTGGCAGGAGACCATGTAAAGAGAGGTCTATGGTTTCTCACATTTTTTTAGGACAAAGATTTAATGATCACTATATGAACTTCTACATTAAATATGAACTATGTAATAAACAGAAGAAAAATGTTATCCTGGGTTTAGAATACTTTTTCAGTTTTTAATTTTTCATTGCCATGAAGCCTGTATTTCTTTACACATTTAACCTGCAGCAAACAAAGCAAGCCATTTGCTGAATGGAATCACGTTTGCCTAGATATTTGTATTTGAGTGATAGAATTTACAATGTTAATATTATGTACTCAAAAACTCCAAAAAGCCATTTTTTGTAACTCCATGATTGGGAGAAGAATAATTGATCAGATACAAATAATATCTTTTAAAGCAATCAATTAACACAGAACTCCTTCCCAAACACACAAACAAACAAAACCCAAAACCCTACCTCTTGACAGTCCAGCCATGACATGATATAATTGACAATCCCACCATGATACAATTTCCCATTTATGTGAAAATGGATATCGTGGCAGAGACAAATTAACTGAATACGTCTGTGGGCTTTCAAACATGCATTTTTGAATACGGGAGTCTGTGTGATGTTGATATAAACTTTATCCCCAAATATGTGTTCTATGTGTCTTAAGCTGGATAGTAAACATGCTTACACATTTTTTGCTTTTTATTAGCGTTATTTAAGGCAAACTACATTTCGCTGATTGCTATATAAGATTTTTCTTTGTATTCCTGCAGCCTTGGTTTTACCCTTCTTGGGCAAAACATAGTAGTGTCACTTATATATTGCAGCCCATTAGGTAAACTATAGGGCCCTCATATGGCAAAGTTATTCATTTTTCTAACTAGAGCTTGAAATCTATAAAAACATTAAGTACTAATATATTATTGCATCTGACTTTTAACCATTCCGTCAGATACACTGCATTTGTACAAGTTTAACAGCTATATGGAAGACACTTAATGTAAAATTGTACCAAATGCCTGAGGGAAAACCACAGTCCTGTGTTCTTAGAAGAGAGTCCATTTGCTGACACGCTTTTCATTTACTGTGACACTTGCATATAAAATCCTAAAAAATTTAGTACTGAAGATGAAAGAGAGCTAAGAAAGAAGTAAAATGCATTCTAATTTGTTGGCACATTAGTATATATAGTGATATTTGTGCCTAACTTTAGGCAAAATTATCTGTGCCTATTTTCTGTTTTTCTGTGGTTCTCTGAGGCAAGTGGCTGGCTGTGAATTATTCTCTCCTTGCTTTCTTAGTTCCAGACAAAATGTTCAGTAACAGTGAACTGCTTTCCTGAGTATTGGCCATGCTTCCTGAGCATGTTTTCTACCAGGAAATTACTAGGAGATCCCAGGTCTAGCATCAGTGAGCTGAACTGCTACTAGAGAGCTCTGAAACAGAGCAAAGGCCAAGTCCCTCTATTGCACTGTATCATTTAAACTAATGCTGGTCTACATTCCTTACTGTGGAAGCAGACGTTCTATTTTACTGGAAGAAAAGCACCGATATAATGAACTATTATGGTATCAATGCATGGTGTGGCTCAGCTGTTTCATTGGAGCTGACCACTGTTAAGGTATATACTATTATATACCACTCTGCTTACATTCTATATGCCAGACAGACACATTAGTATGCCAGTAGTGTAGTAGTGTCTACATGGAAGAGGTAGGTGAAAGAATGGTCTCTGAAATAGCTATGGTATTAGTACTAGAGAGGTCAAACGTAGAAGAAGCTGTGTGGAAAATATTTCAAGATCCATAGGACCGACTTAGATTCACATATCATACACTGGATGACTGCAAATGTGTGAGTTTACTGTTTCAAGGTAGTCTGTGTCTGAGAGTGGAGGCACACAGGGATTTTGTTTTATTTTTCACCCAATCTGACAAGGGGGAGGTGGTGTTACTTCTGGGGTTTTTTTTCCATATATTTCTACATTTTACTGTAATCTTTTTTTTAATAATTTTACAGGAATATCACAAAATAAATTAAGTTTTTTGCAGTTTAATTAATGTTATGCTGAAGTGATACAGTATTTTAGGAATTTAAATATATAATAGATGACACAGGAGATTGGATAAAGACTGCTGAGCCTTTCATTTTTAGGGTATCAGTTTATAGACAGCTCAAGTCAATATAGTCTCATCTGTCAACTACTTGTTGATGGTTTCAGGTGAGAAACAGAGGTATGCAGGAAAAGATTACTACTGTTGTTTTTGGCCATAAGCACCGCCCTACCTAACTTTTGTCTTTTTTTTCCATATAGCCATCATTAAGACAGGAGCTCATCATTAAGACAGGAAGATAAAATAGAAGGAATCCATAAGTAAATTCTTGATATACTTCTGTGAATGGTTACAGGTCTGTGTGAGTGTAAATCAAGCCATACTAAATTATCAGCTATTTTAAAACCACCTTTATAAGAGAACAAGTGCCTCATAAACAATGCTTTACCACAGGAAAAAAAAAAAGGAAAAGAAAAAAGGGCATTGTCAAAGTCCTAAATCTGTGTAATCCCAGATAAAAATACTGAGATAATTCTAGACAATGAACTATGCCCATTATTAGTGTGAACACATTAAAAAGAAATGCAAAGGTCCTTGACAAGGCACCTGTCTTCTCATCTCCAAACTTGAGTGAATGAGCAAGATGCAAAGATTAGAAGTACCCTCTGAAGAAGCAACTGATTATGATAGAAAAAGCTATTTGACCAAGAGCTCAGATGCAGAGGTCTTGAGACAAATAAGTCTGTCTGCATGGAAGAAAGTGGCAGTGAAGAAACAATCGTACACCCAAAAGTGATTTCCGTGGTAAAAGGTGGTATAAGCAGGGTGACTAGAAAATAAATTGATTAAATGCATGTTTTTTGTAGCTATTGCTGGTAGTGATGGTGAGCTACTGCTTCCTGGCAGAAATTAGAATACTAACCCCACTTTTGATTAAACCCCAGGCATTAATATCCTTTTCTTGTAACTGCTATCCAGGCTGACAGAAGAGGATAAAGTTTACAGCTCCCAGTGAAAGATTCACTGAATCTGCCCTAAAATTTGAACGGGTAATGCTGAAGGAAACATAGTTTTTATTACCTTTTATGGTCACTGATGCTATTATGTTAATCACCTCATTAATTCATACAGTTTTAAGTAGCACAATATTTGAATTTCTTTTCAATATTTTTTGCAATAGAAAAAACCGAAAGAGATGGGGTACAAGTTTAAAAGATTACTGGGATTCTTTCTATAAGATTTAAAGAATCCAGTTTTCCTTTGATTTTGAAGATAGTTATTTGGAGATAGCAATATCTATAACATGCTTGCTTATGTCAGCTGCATTCACACTTGGGGTTTTTTTAGGGATTTAAATGTATGTGTATACACATTACGTATGCATATGTGTATGTACACATATATGTATATATACACCTCCATTTGTCAGATGTTGACTTTGCTTCGTATTTGTTGTATTAAGTTTCCAGATACATGACAGATCCTAGTACAGGTCTGTTTGATCATGTGGAAATGGAAAAGAAGAGGTGCAGGGATTAAGTTTGTCCTCTTGACCGGAAAATTACAATTCATGTGCTTAGGAAATCAGAAGGCAATCCTTCACTGCACACCGTCTAATCCAAAGAAAGAGAAGCTGACTGATAGGAAAGAGGTTTGGCAATGTAAATAGGTAGGCATCATACATAGTGTGAGGGTGGTCATCACATCAGCCCCACATCAGCTTCATACCATTCCTGTTCTAAACACATTACTTATAGGAAGGAAACTATCCCTATCTTTGGGGGGGTGGAAATAGTGAGTGCCTGTGATGTGAATGTGATTCTTTTCCAGTTACAGTACAATATGATTTATACTACACAGGGTATAATAAAGACATTTTGTTTAATTATTAAGCAGAATCAGAGTAGGCTGAAGGATGCTGTTGAGTACTTTTCAGTTCAACTAAGCTTATATTTATGTCCTTATAAGAGGCAACTGAGGTCAGAGGACTTTAAAGTTTACGTTCATGCTACTTTCTTTCAGACTGGTAGAAGCCTGAGGAGCTGACAGGTTGTAACACTAATCATACACTGAACAATTTTCTAGAGACTAGGGTGCTATACTGATTGAAAAAGTAGTGAAATCTGTCAGCCCCAAATCTCCTTTGCAGTATCAACTGGCTATAGTACTCTACCTATTTTGAATGGTAATTTTAAATTTTTTAACAAATACCAATTTCAAGGCTGAATAACTGATGAGAAAGACAACTTTCTATAGTCAATCCAAGCATGTATCCAGATTTTGTAAAAGGACTTCAATACATGTAGGTACCTAAATATTTAAAGGCAAGGATGTTAAGTAGAGGTATGCACAACCTTCAGTTTAAGCACTTAACTTTGCAAATTTCCAAGCTTGTAAAACAGTTTGCTTCCTTCTCACTGAAAGGCAGTCTATAAAATATGCTATTAAGATTTTATATCAACACAGCTATCTAGCAAAAAATCAGGAAATAAAGAGTTTGGTTCACAGCATGTCATACCTTCAGGTGACATCTCTGGAACAGTAGCCACATAAGGTCCATCCAAGAACTGTGGTTCATGATCATTGACATCTCGAACCTTGATAATAAATTCTGATTCAGGTTCAACAGGAAGCTGAGTGCTCCTGTTAATTGCTTGTGTTCTTAGAGTGTAGAAGGGTTTCGTTTCTCGATCCAGCTTTTGTGTCACGTAAATTTTGCCGTTATTTTCATCAATGATAAAAATGCTTCCAGCTCCCTCCCCAGTCAAAATGTATTTTAGGTTGCCATCCTGCTTGTCTAAATCTGATTTTAGCTGCAAGTACAAAACAGAAAAATAAACCACATTTTGGGAGGAATAAAGTTTTGGAATATTCATTTTAGGCTTTGTTTGTTTTCATTCTACAGTGAACCCTGTCACTAGTGAGCCTTCTTGGATACTAATATTTAAAAGAGGGTATTGTCACATTTTCAGCCAGTCATGGCTCAGTTTTAAAGTATTGATATAACAGACATATAAATGCATGGTAAACCTGAAAAAAAGATGCTTCAGCCACTTTGAAGTGAAGGGAATGAATGTAAGTACCTACTTTAGTTCATTGCTTTATCAGCTCCCATAAACTTCTGCTGAAAACGATGCAAAGGTCATTAAATATTATCTAAATTTTTTATTATTACAAATGGCAAGTGTACTTTGTAAGTTTTATATATTTTTTGTACTCAGCAATACTAAGTGTAAATATGAGAGACAGTGGTGTTCTATTTCTGTTGAAATATTAAAGAGATGAAAAGCCATTCTGTGGTATAAGCCAGTATTATTTATTCTGAAATAAATTGATAGACATTTTCCATTTCCTTCCAGGATGATCTGCATCCTCTGTTATCTTGCTAAGATGAACTTTATGATGATGACTCCTCTGACGAAGCTGAGCCCTGGAGACCATTGCGGTCCAGCTACATTTGTTCATGCCAACAAAATAGTTCTGTTGATGTTAACAACATGTAACAGTACTTTTTTAATAGCCATAACTTAATTTCTTAACATGTCAAGCACCCACAGTTGAATTTTATGGGAACAGCAGTTTCTATTGTATCATTAATTCTCTAATTTTCTCTTTATTTATTTTGGGTTTAGAACAAAAGATGTCAAAATGTCTAAAAGCCAAGATAATAATTGAAAAATCCAATGTAAAAGAAAAAAAAAGTTTTATTTAACCTGCTTCTCCTAAAAAGCAGTAGGTTTTAAATGCAAATAATACGTCTACCTGTTGACTTCAATAATCTCACTGTTTTGCTTCAAGCTTACTGCAGCTTACTGCAGGATACAAGGCCACAGAGTGGGAAAGAAGTAACTATGGGGTGTAAAGGGCACATTTCCCTATTGAATCTACTCAATATATTTTGTAATAGCTTCTGAAGTTTCAAAAATAATTCAAACTTTTCTTTGGAACAATGCCAATGCCTTTTGAAGATTTTCATAATGCATAATTGTCTGCATGCATCAAATGGATAGTTTATTCAGAATGTGACTGGGATGCTGCTCTGAGATATAAGGAACAGTTTTGAGTTCCTCCTCTGAGTTGTGTCAGAGTATTTAAGCCCTAAATTATACAAAGTTAATTCCCCCAAGAGAGAATTTTCAAGGCTAGGGAGTTTAGAATCATTTAAAATGTGAAAAACTTAAAAGTCAAATGTTTTCAACATAAGTAGTTGTGGGCAAAACATGGGGCACGTTCACCCCCTTATGAGTGGTCTGGTTGAACTCATTTTAACACAATCCAAATTTGGCATCTGGCTAAGGGGCACCACAGATTCTTTTTGATCCATAAATCTTGGTTTCCTTGTCATGAAACCCAGGGAATGGGAAAGGTGATGAATATCTAAATCTTTAACCTAAGATGGGGTTCAGATGTGATCACAGAGTGCATCAAACCCTTAGAGACTGGAAGCATGCCTCTGACTGGCTGTTTAGACATAACCTGTGTTGAACCACTTCACTAAGAATCATTTATCCCCAGAAGATTTTCATGACCTTGACCATGTTAAATGCGAGGTTCTTACAGATTACATTTGCTGAGAAAACATACTGAAGGTTCTCAGTTTACCTGTTTTATTAAGCTAGACACAAAAGAATAAATGGTCTTTCCATTGTAAATGAGAACCGGGAACAAGAATTTATGTACTTGCCCTTATATATCTGCCGTTGCAGTGCTGATGGAAATACTTCTTTTTCTTAAACATGATAATGGAAAAGGATTCATGAGTCTATGTTAAATGAAATTTGAAGATTGAGCTCTGAATCTGACTGCGAAAAGTTGATATGGAATAGTGACTTAAAAACAGAGGCTACCTTTGTATTTTTGTTGATGCAGTTTCCTTCAGGGCCTTATTTACTAAAAATTTGTGTATTGATCATAGACTATCACTTCATTTACTGAAAGCAGAGCATATTCTACTCAATAAAAAGACACAAGTAAATATGTCTGATTAGACAATGGTTAGACTGAAATAAATTAACCATAATCTTCAATAAAAATTCCCCATACCTTACCTGTGAGAAATAGAAAGGCAAGATTATGAAATTTTTCTAAAGCTGTATGAAAATATACATTTATGAAGTTTACAGGAAACTGTTTTCCAGCTATGGGAAAAGTAATAATAATTTAAAAATGAGTATGTCTACACTTGTTCTTTCAGAAGTGAGACATCACACTTCTATAGCAGTTGCTTTGAAGGGGATGTGAAAAAGTAATTAATGAATTTTGAGCACTTCACCCTTTGGGCCCAATTAAATTTTAGTGCTAGTTAATTAGCAGTTAAACTTATTTTGGTTCATTCATCTAGAAAGTGCCTTAAAGAAAAGAAAACTAGATCTCAAGATTATAATTACTTCTAGCATACAAAAATAAATAATAATAATAATAAATATTAATAATAATAATAAGCAGAGAGAGAAGAAAGGGGTAGATAAAGCCTCATTAAGACAATTATCTTAAAGCACATTTTTAAAGGAGGGTGAAAAATAATTGCTCGTTGTGCTAAACCTACGTTAATCTAATGAACCATACAGATTCCTGTAGTTTCTCAGTGGTAAAAGGATTTAGTATTAATCTGCTTCATTAAAAATTAATGAGGGGTAAATCAGCTGCTACTTAGTGTAATAGAAAATCATGCTAAATACTGTTTGTAAACTACATTGCACTCAGTATGGCTGCTTTGATGTAGTGCCAAAAATAGCACAAGCACAAACGAATTGCCAGATGTTGATAAAAGAGTCCTTAACTTTCATTCAGAAGACAGAAAGGAACTTTTCAGCTTGATACCTTCATCTGCTGTGTATGAAACTGGTTTTAGTAACAGAGTGAACGTGAACTTTCCTTGACAGCAGACCTAGGTGAAGGAGGGTCCTTGGTACTGCCTCGACCTCCAGCTCTTGGAGTTCTCTGACCCTAAGTCAGGTCGCAGGAAAGGAGAGATATTGTGCTGCCTAATTACAGCTCTCTGAACTCCTCTTTCTACCTTTCTGGATATTTCTGTGTCACTGGAGATGCTTGGTCTTCCAAGTCAAGGTAGTGAGCTGCTAATCAGCAACGTTAAATCTAACCTTGTACTGTCCTTGAATCATTACTTATCATACCTGTCCAACATACACAGGCACCATTGAAGTCTGTTCCTCAGTTGCAAAAAGTGGCTCCCTTACCCAGCCACATTTCACTCTCTGAACTGCTGTGAAAGACTGATCTGTGTTTTGAGCGCTGCAGTTCTGCGTGCTTGGAGAGCAAGGCCAAAGTTGTACCAGCATCAGCATGAGACATAGCAATGCGGAGCAATTCATGCTGAACTGTTCTTTCAATCAATTTTCATCTGTGGAAGAGGAGAAAAAGAGAAAAAGACTTTGACAAAGCATCACTTTTGTCTTTCCACTTTTACATATTGATTCTGTGCTAATATAAGAACTGATTTGCACTGTTAAAACCTTCTCCTCTCCCTAAAAGGAAAGAGCTGAAAGAAAGTCTGTTTCTGATTAAAATAGAGATTCGCTTGGAGACTCTGGCATGAAAGTCAAGTGTTCAACTTTCCTTTATGAATATCCTACACAGGGACTTTCTATGCAAAAAAGGAAAATCATCCTTCAATTAATTCATCTTCCAAATTAAGCTGGGTAATTGTATTGTGTAGCCTAGGAATAATTTGATTGGAATAATTGTATGTTTCTGCTTAGAGAAGGCTCATTTTGAGCTGCAGTCACAGAACTGCCTGAAGGGTGAACATCTAGCCTTAGTGGCCCTGATAACTGACAGCTGAAACAGAGCAGTGCAGATACTTTTTTTAACCTCTTCTTTCCCTCCTTCCTAACTCAGCAAAATGCCTGCAAAAATGCCAAAGGCGGTAGGGTACCATGAAGAAGCAGCAAAAATGGGCAACTTTCTCCTTCCTGGTCAACAGAAATTGTCTTAACTGATTTTACCACCTCTGACATTCTTGTCTTCAATTAAACAGACAAAGGGCAAATGCATCTTGAAAGCTGTAGGTTTCTGCAGCTAGTTTAATTGGCATGAAGTATTATTTCAGAAAATTAAGGCTTTGCACAAACTATATGCTACTATTGACTTTTCAGTGATTTTTGGTACAATACATGAAACAGAATTTTAAATAAAGTGCAATGCTCAGTTAAGAATGGCCATCTTCTATGAGGTGAAAAGGAACATTTTGAAAATCTTTACCACACACATTTCAAGTCTTAAGACCTTACTTGGCAATGGCATTAGCATTCTTTTCAAGGCTGTAGCCTTGAAGAATAACATTTCCTATGCAGGAGCAGTCTGGTTTATGAATTTATCACATGCCAGTCAGTTTGTACGACACACTGGAAAAAAATATTTGGCCGCATTTACTTTAGGTGTGAAAATCCATGAGCCTTTTGCCTGTTCAGGATAAAATATGAATGTATGTATTTTAGGATCACGATTTAAATAATAATGTTATAAATACCCATCCTTATGCAAAGGGAAATGCCATAATTGCTTAAAATGACAGACAGGTCATATACACAACTATTTATTTTCTTCCAGCAATTTTACATGATGTTGAACATTATTCTGTTAAAATGTAACCTGCGTATGTACATTTACTGAGAAAAAAGATAAAGGAGTTCTAATAGTAAGGCATATAGAATTGTAGGTGTTAAAATGCGAGTTGCAATTTCTTAACATTTTCTGTTTTTCAATTGTAAAGCTGTAACAGTGCAAGATGAGACTTGAATGGAAGGAATATGACTTGGGTACTCTCTTGTTTCAGTTGTCTATGGAAAATTGCTTATTTTCCTAAAGCTGCAAGAATAATATTTGTGACATGGAAGACAAGGCCAACACAGCTCAACTTGGCTTTCAAATAAAGCTTGAGTGAGGTTTAAAAGGCCTAAAGGCCTTGGAGAGTCTCTCTGTACAGCGTGTGTATTTAACACTAAGCAGTAATTTGCACAGAAGCTAATCTTGAAAATGAACATTCATTTTACTGCAGTACATACCAAAGGACACAAAACTCAAACAATGAAAGCTGAATAGTCAAAAAGACCTTTCTGAGGAATCATAAAGAATTTATTTCAATCACTATTTAAATGAGGAGACAGGTGTTCAGCCTGGGCCATAGCAAATGCTTCTGGCTACCCATTAGCTGGTGTTTTGGCCGCTTGTTCTGACACTGCCCACCTTGTTCAACAAAGTATTTCAGGCTTGTGGGGCAGTATTTCACGCAGAGTGAATGCCAAACAGACACTCATTATCAAACTCATCAGAAAGACACTGTGTATACACATCAACGTCGTGAGGGTACAGAATATGGCTTCGCAGGTCTACTGTTGGCCACCTTTTAGCAATGCACTCGGCAGTTAGCCGTCAGCAATGAACAGCTTAAAGAGCATAATTAATATTTTGGTCCATTTCAGTGTCTCCTCTTTAGCAATTTATGTTAATAGCCTATGATACACAGATTCAAGCATCATGTCTCAGACGAATTGGGGGGGGAATAAACATTTTTAGATTTTGACATGTTGCACACTGTTACATGTATAAAAAGTCTTTAACTTGAAAATACAGGTGGTAGGAAAATTCTTGTAAAAAAAACATAAAGCTATGTAATGGAATTAAGAGTTATATGTATTTCTGGTTTTCTCTTCTCTGCTATACCAGACATACTGAATTTGCCTTTACTTTCAGGACCTTTCAAAGCATATTTGCTTCCAACATCTTCCTACTCATTTGGCATTGAGACATTGCCTCCAGCCTCTGGCCAGCACATGCTGCCATTCTTTATAAATTCAATTGCTCCCTTGTGAAACAATCATCTTCTTTCTGTTCCACAGACTGTAACTTACTCTCAGAAGTAGCTCTTGTAAAATATCCAGAAACTAATTTCTTACTCCCTCCTCTATTTCTAGTCTTTCCTTAAAAAATCTAAATTTCAGTATTACCTACTTAAAGAAAAAAAAGTGTTCACAGTGTTTAAGGTGATTCTGTGCTGAGATTGCTGCCTATCACAGTGACTAGTATTGTCTTGTTATTCCCTTGTACTCCTCTCTCTATCCCTATCCATCAGTTGTCTCTTGTTTTACACTCAATTTGTAAGGTCTTTGTAAATGAAATGACCTTGTACTCTGTGTTATCATTATAATATGCAGCAGAAGGGAGGATTATTAAAAGCACAGAGCTTTTAGGTGCTATAGTAATATGCACAAATAGATAAATTTTTAATAGAATAACCTCTCATTGAAACAAAAGACAAATATATTTTCAGAGATGAGCAAATGAGCTATCACTAATAATTTCCCAAGGGAATGAGAGAAATGGGGAACATTGTTCTGCTCCTGTCCTATTCTTCAGGAAGTACATCTCCACTCTCTCTCACTTGCATTGGATTGCAATAATAAAGACTGATACTTAGAAGAGAGTAATGAGAATATCAATTGCAGTTGTAATAAGCAAGCTACAGCTTTTAAAGCAGTATCTTCTTTTATACCCCATGAAAATCACGAGTTTCCTGTAGAGTAAGAATAGATTTACCTTCTTGACACAAAGTTGCAGAGTCCTTTGTTAGGTTTATTCTGGAACCATAACCAAGAGACATCCTGTCACCACTTGAAACTGGATATTAGTTTTAGGTGTGCTGGTAGTCTGACTTGGTTCTGAATACCCTTTGTTTTAATAATAGTAATTAATTTCAAATTATGACCATGTCATTACTTTACAAAATAATACCCGTTACTGCCTAGCATTGCAAGAATAACAATAGGAAGAATAAGAGGTTTAAATGATACAGCCTCTGGGATATAGTGAAGTTACATATTTGTTGGTGGAAAAAATCAAAGACTAAGGGCAGACAAAACAACAGCTTTCTAAAGCATTAAAAAAACCCCAAACAACAGATTACAGTGAAGGTGAGGATAAATTATGTTCCAGTTCTGTTAGCTGAAGAATAAGGAAAAAACAGCTTAATTTTGTAACAAACCTCCCATAACTTGATATAAGTAAAGCCTTTTAATTAGGAGGTAACGAAACACGGAACATGGTAACAACAGACATGGTAGATATCGCTTAACTAGAGAACATTAGGACCATCTTGTATATGCACTTGATCCTACTTTACAGCAGGATTTTGGAACAGTGACTCCTGAGAAAAACAAATCTCTCTGCCCTTGAAAGTACTGAGCAGAACCAAAAATGCCAGACTGAAAGACATTCCTTTTGTGGAAACTGGTGTTGTCTATGCTTGTTTTAATAACATTAAGCAAACAACAACAGCAACAAAGTGGAAAAATTCATGTAAGCCAATCTAATTCATTAATATGCAGCTCCTGAAACATATTTCTTATCTCAAGCAGAGGCCCAACATGATGTTGTGTCAGTTGCAAGTTCTGTTTTGTGCATTGGTGTTACGATTATAGTGAAATTTGTCTCCCTTGTATGTTGCTATCTTTAATTTTCACTTAACAGGATAAAGAAGAAAGGGTATTTGTAACTAACACCTACAGATTACTGCGTTAGAAAAAGGTTGAATGGATAGAAACCTTCTATGTACTATGTACTATGTACTATGTACTATGTACTATGTACTATGTACCATTTGTACTATTTGTACTATTTGTCCTAGTTGCATTTTATATGGCTGATTACTGATAATCCTACTGTATTATAGTGCTGCTGCTCTATTTTCCTTCCAGAAAAAACTATATATGGACTCATTTTCATTGACCAGTTTAGGTTTTACACAATATGGTAGACACCTAGGCTATATTACTCCTAGAATTCCCAAAGAATTAATAATATATAGATCAACTAGTTTAATTAATGCATATGTTTTGTGTTGTTTAGTTTTTAAAATCTGTATACAACAATGATAAAATCTTCCAGAGTCTGCAAAGTAGTGGACTTAATCCTATTCTTGCTGCTTCTTACCTTTGCTGAATTTCACATAGAGACAGATAATTTTTTTTACAGATTTGGTGTGTTAGAAACTATTAATTACCATTTTCATTGATTTTTAGCTGTGATTTGATCTTTTACAATCAGTGCCAAGGTTTTTTCTTATGTCAGGTTTCCATTCTTCATGTATTTAAAGTATTTTATTTGGAGACACTGGAAAAAGGCATACTAGAGCCCTAAGGAATAAATATGGCATATTTAGTTCTAACTATGCTGGATTTGCCCTCTGGTTCCATTGATAACTACCATCACAGATTGGCACAGGGGAAGTCGCTATTGTGACAGTAATGTTTAACTGAGTTAATAAAAAGCAACAGTGGGAAGAAAGGACTAAAATTTGCAAGAATTTATTTTACTATTTTAACTTCATTTTTTACTGAATATCACAGTTGTTTTATGCCACACATACATATTATGTGATTGATTGATTGATTGATTGATTGATTTTTGTGAAAGGGTAAACCTAATACCAGTCCTGCTGTAGCTCAGGCCACCTTTTCTATAATGCTTCTCAGCTTATTTTTATCTGCTTGATTTCTTTTCTTTATGATTGGTTTAGCATTTAATATTGTTTTAGTTTTAGCTATTATTTGTATTGAATCTAAACATTTTAATTTAGTCTTTTTTTACTTTCTGGTCTTTCACACACAATTTTTTTTAATGAATTTAGACTGCTACATCTAACAAGTATGCTGAATTTAATTATACTGTGGCTATCAGAACTAACATCTAAAATGTAATAATGTCTTCAGTCAATTAATTAGAGCTATATCAACAATAGTCTTGCTAGTCTGTTGCATGACTAGCTATTTTAAAAGCTACTACTTAACCTTGAGAAGTGTCTTCTTTAACGCACGTCTTGATGTGACATTTGACCAAATTATATTGACTGGTAGTGCATATTAACACAGTGCGGCTGCATGTGTCTCCACTAGTCACCCAGCACTTCACTTACATGAATGTGATATAAATTTCACTTCATTCTAATTGGTACATTATTTTCTTCATTTTGTAAAATTGCTATTGTACCATTAGGGAAGGCCTTCAAACTTTTATATAGAATTGCCGGAGTAATTATCTGTCAGTTATACATGGACAAAATAGCTTTAGAGAAATTAATTTGTTAGTTGATTAGTGCCTTTAAGTCTGTGGATTTTAATCAGTGTAGAGGTGACTGACTAGAAATCCTGTCATTCCCTTTGTTTTATAATGGTTTACTGGTTATCTTTCCAGGTCGTATATTAACATATATTATCTGACCTCAGTATTTTACTAGAATATCTGTGGCACTGTAGAAAGAGCCCAGATGCCATTTGAGGTGGCAAAACCCTGAGTCTTCAAAGCATGACAAGCAGTAGCCAGAAGTATGTCCATACTAGAGATTCAAAACCTCTTTTACAGTATCAAATTGTGATATTTATTTCTTCAAATCCTATGTTTCCCATCAAAAACCTACAGGAACTGTAAGAAAAGGTAGAACATTTGAGGAAAGGTAGAACAAGTGAGGGGACAGGGGTCAAAGGTGAAGGATGAGATTTCCTGCAGTGACTGAAGAAAACAGATGGTAGAGCTCTTTCCTGTTCAGCCCACAAGCCAAAGGAGATAGTATAGAGGATGGGGTGACATATTCTATGTTTTACAACCTCACGCCACAGTTTCTTTGGTCATTCTCTTTCCCTTAGTGGAGTTATATTAATCACCAAAAGACATGAGTAAACCAACATGGAGAAATAGCTTTTTTTCTGAATTAAAGCCAGTGACTATTGGTACTACTCTATTCCATTTTAACTTTGTCATGTAAAACTGGTTGCACAATACCTATTTCCTAATGGATGTGAGCATACAAGATGAGATAGCCAGTCTCTTGCCTTTTTCAACCCTGTTCCACCAGTATTTTTAGAACTGAGCAATTGGTTGCTGATCTGCAGTTTGCTGGAGATATATGTAGCTGGGACCAGCTCAATATTTCTGGGTCTGGTTCAGCATTCCTATGTTTGACTTCCCTTAGGTGGCTGCTGCCACTGCTGTAACTGTGTGGACAAAGATTCTCATGATTTTAGAAACATTAAATCATTATTTCGCTCAGCGTTATCAGTCATATTACACAGAGCTGGAAGAGCAGCCTCAAACATTTCAGACATGCCCAAGGCAGAAGGAGACCCAAGTCTTCTCATTGCAATTCCTTTGAGCTCCTTTAGAAACAGCCTGATAAAGATGACCCAACCCATCTAAAAAGTCTCTGGGTAGAAAAAAAGAGTCACCCACACCATTCCCGTCAACAGAATAGAGCATGTGGGGAAGGATAAACTGCTGGTGGGCAGGACTCTGCTGGACTGCTTTCATTCTGCAGCGGTGACCTTTGGGAGCGCTGGTTAAGGTAAACACTGCGTATGGGTGGAGCCAAAGGCAATAGGATATTACTGTAAACTTTCCCTGTGAGTGCTTGTGTTTAATGTTTTTCAGCTGGAACCAAGATAATATTAAAATTAAATCTAGAACATCAGAAAGTAATAAAGAAAAATTAAAGGTTTCTTCTGGAGTCTACTGAAATCCCCCAAAGGGACCAGCAGGTATCACTGAGAATGTCACACTGATACACACACAGAGCTCCAGCAGATTCCCCAGAGGTAATTAAACCTTTAGGATTTCTCCCTGGTTGGTGTGTCATCTTCTCTTCTTTTGGAAGCATAGCTTTTCCACATGTTATTAACTGAAAAATAGAAGTTATTTGGTGAATAGTTTCATAGACAAGAGACAGATATTCCTACTTCACTTTCTTGTAAGGAAGCAAAAGAAAGGAAAAATGAAGTAGGAATATCTGTGTCTCTTCTCTAAACACTGGCAAATTAATGATTATATTTAGTTCTTTTTCACAGACTATTCTGCCATACAGCTACATCCTACTTCAGTCCAGATGCTTCCTAGCTAAAGAAAATTGAAATGCTTACCTTAGGACTTAACTTTATGAAAAATTGCGTTCATTTTCTGCAGTCATTCAATAGCTTCAGCAATTTTACTCTGATGAAAAAATCAATTTAGTAAACAGATGCTGAGATTCTAAAAGATTCAGTTATGCCAGTAGTTGTGGTACACCGCACTCCCTATACTAAAAATAAATAAATGTTTAGTTTTAATTGTAGTTTTCCTTAGCTATGACTATTATTTATTTTTAAAATAGTTTGCACTATAGAAAATTATGACTAAACCCATGTCTTTTAGCATAAATATTTTGCTGATTAAAAAGACTAACACATGTACACAGTAAAAACAGAAATTCTTGCCTTCTGGCATTTGCTTTTTATTGTAGAGAAGTAGCAAATCCAATTAGAAGATGTTTGATTCACTGGGCAAATCCTACCGGAACGTTTTCAGCTCTGCATGATACCACTCAGTACTGAAGAACCACTTGTCAGCATAACGATGTAAAGGACCACATTCTGTGATTCACACTTGAATCTGTTTGCCAAATGATTTTCAGGAAGGAACTTCATGAAATGCTCCAAAACTCTCTTCAGGATTCAGGTTCCTCTTTTCGCTTTCATTCATAATTATTCTTTGCATATGTTAAAACTAATAGTCTAATGAATTCACCTTTCCCATGGTTTAGAGGAGATTTAGAGGAAACTCCCAAGGATAAAAAGAAGCCTCAACATTTCAGTCAAGCTGATGCTTTTTGCTATAATTTGACATATTGTTAAACTGGTGGTTTTAGCTTTAGAGTCAATTTTCCACATAAAATGAGGTAAATCAGAAACATCCTTAAATGAAATCATCCAATCTATGTCAATGGGAAACTGGACTGAAATCAGATTCAAATACTTATATTTGAGGAAAGTTACCAGGACTCATTTGTAAAGTAAATAAATAATCATAAAAACAGTCCCTTACAAGCAGTTAAAGAAACCATACCTTCACATAAAAAAAGTAAAGAAAGAAAAAAAGATAATTTTTTATTTTCATTAAATCACTTTGTACTCTCTTTATTAATAAAACACATTAAGATGAATAAAGCATGGAACAATTACAATATTAAGAGTTTTTGTCATAAGCTAGAAAATTTGCTCTGATACATAATACAGTTGAAAGATACAATTTAAATTCATGAACAAACAATGTCTCTTGCATACATACATACATGCACTCTGTGCACCACCACAGTGGAAGTCAGTTGGAAAAATGCTGAAAGAATGCATCTCCCTCAGAAAGGTTGCAATAATATCAGACAGGAAAGGGTAGAATTTGCCTGCTTTTCGATAGAGGCAACAAGAGCATTTGTAGCTTTCAGAATAGTGAGAAGTAGAGATGCAAAAGACTTAATTGACAAACTTGCTAAAAATATAATATTGTTTCTTGCCTTTTTATTCTCTTAGTCTAGTTCTCAGCTGATGAATCTTCCATTATCTCCTGCAACGGAGTAACCTCAGTTTCAGTTCTGCTTAGGTCTCAATGAGCAGAGGCTTGTCTCTCCCTTATTCTTTTTTTTAATATTTCACTGTTCTGCTCTGCTACCAGGAACATATCTTATCCTTTTTCTTCACTCATTCTATCAATTATGTTAAAGGCTAATATCCTTTTTTTATCTGTCTCATATACTGAAGATATATTAATCCAATGAAGTTCTTATTTGATTCCATTAAACTTTGTAAGCACTTTCCAGGCACCGAGGTATTCAGAACAGGATAGAAACAGAGCATTAGGTCATCCAGGCCAAACAAAGGGTGATGATTGATTTATAATCAATTTCATGTCAAAGATTTTCAAAAAGGTTTTCTTTTCTTTTCTGTTCTGTTTCAAGGCGTGGAATAAAATATTCCAGGTATAGTCCAACAAACCCCATCAGATTTGCAAATTGTGGATATTTTAAAAATTTTTTAATGGAATCACATTTTATAAGAGTCATTAAAAAAAAACTCCTAAAAATAAAATGCCTTTTCTAGCTATTGATATTGCATCCTCCAAAAATTCTTGACTGTAAAGCTATTTTTAAAGGATATGAGTTACTTTAAGCCCCTCTGATATTCCTATATTCTAACATAACATCAGAGAACGGTTTCAGGTTAAAAAAAAAAAAAATCTAAGTTGCATAGTATCAGGGACCTAGGTCTTGACACTCTTCATAGTCAAGTTGCCTTTTCTTCCTATGATATCTCAGAGCACAAATTTTGTCCATTTCTTTCACACTTATCTATAAAATAAAATTCCACTTTCTCTTATTATCTTGCTACTTGGTACATGCAAAATATCTCTTCCTGCAAAATGAAGGGGAAAATACTTTTTATACTTCCATTATAATTCAACATAGTCCTTACTTCGAATTAAATGAAGATATCTTGGGACATTCTTATTAATTATAAATTCCCTTTTGACTAAAAATCCATTAATCAGAAAGTCAGGAACACCGCTAGAATTTGTGTTGAAACTTGCCTTTCTAAAAGTCATTGTTCAGGTCATACTATGTTGTTGGATGGTTTTTGTAATGTATTATAACTATGTAGGAAATCACCTTTGAAAAGTTCCTAGCTATTATTTGGTGTTTTGAACACCCACACATACTTCTGGTAAAATACGACCTTTTTAACACCCTTTTATCTGAGGTCCTTAAATTCTGGTCATTCTTCAAGTGTATTACATTATTTTAGAGGGGAAAAGAAAAAAAAAAAAGCAGTGAGAGCAGTGGAAAATTGGATTAAACATTCAATATGGCTAGACTTCAAAGTAATTCCCAAAATTCAGCCGATATTATTTCACCTAATTGTTATTGTTGGTTGATAAGATTACTTATCTTCTGGACCCTTGATAGAAGAAAGCCAGACACCCAGATCTCTTTGAAGCTGGCAAAATATTTTGTTATTTCTCCATATTTTCTGTTCTGTTTTTTTTTTTTTTAACTTTTCATTCATTTATTTCTTTTTTCAACCAATTTTTACCTTACTACAACATGATTCTTCCTCTTCCTAGCCTACATTGAATTCTCTTTCTCACTGAGAAGCTGAGGCACTGAGGGTCCCTCCCCACTTTTTTCCCATTCTTAATTTAAAAATTGTTTTTCTGTTTGCACCTAAGATTGATGAACTACCTACTCACCCATCAGTTCTGTCCCCACCCTTACTCATCTGCAATAAGTTTATTGCATCTTTATCCAAGTTTTCTACCTCTCTCTAATCTTTTTGTGTCATTATCCCCTTGTTACCTGTGTGAGCCTCTGTTGCTTCTCTGTTCAATGTCATCTCAATGAGACCTCTCTGTACAGAGACTGCTTATGTACTTTGTAGCCTTAGCTTTTGTATTTCCGACCGATAAGGTATCCTCAGTACTTTATGGATTACTAGGTGTTAAAATGCACAATTAAGCTCAACATTTTTAAACTTCATCACTTACTTTTTCTTCCACTCGAAGAAGCTTCTTAAGCCAAGAAGCAAGTGGAGGAGGGAGGCAGAAATAGGAGGAGTTCACACTAAAAGTAAATCCTGGCTAGGATGACTTTAATAGGGTAGGAATTATGGTGAATGGTAAGTGACAAGAGTTGGGAGACTAGAAGAGCCTGGTGTTTAAAATACCAGACTTGATTTTCACGCAGTGATTAGGAAAGGAAGAAGCTAGACATGGAGTCAGACCTGCATTGGAAAGGAGCACCAAGTGTGCTGGGCCAGGGGACTTTCAGTCCATGGGAGACATTCACAGGATGAATTGCCTCCTAGTCTGTGCACACTGCCATAGAGCAGGGCTGTGGAAACCAGCAGGCAGTTCCTTTGCATGTTTCGATTTTCTCCTCAGCTTTAAAAGTCAGACTTAGTTGAAATCTACAGATATATCCAGTTTAGCTCAATTGAAGTTATTCAGAAATATTACTTACAGAATGGTTTTGTGTCCTTTCAACTGAAATCCGTAGTAGTTGTAGAAATTCAATGCAAGAGCCCCATGCAAAAGCAGCTGAGCACTCTGTTAAGTATTAAGTACTCTCCCAGTTGTTTCAAAAGAATATTAAAACCACCAAAGGCTGGTGTTGGTGCTGTGACATTAGCGTAGTGCATTGCACGATCAAAGTAGTTTCTCCAGAACAAAGGAGGTAAGAGAAAAGATTAAGAAAATTATAGAAGTTATTGTTATCAGACCTTGATGATGAAGTGGCACAACACGTACTACCAAATGAACATTTGCAGTCAAAAAAGGAGCAGAGTGTATGGAAGGCAGAAGTAGTCTGAGAAGATTTCAAAGACTCATGAAGAACTGTGTTGAAAAGCAGGAGATGGAAGGCTTGGGAGTTGAACTAAGGAAGAAACATGAAGCCTTTGCAAATAGCAAAATTATCCACAGATGATGCACGATTGAAGAGCTAAAAGCTCCAGGATTTCTGTGTTTCTTTTAAATAAAAATGCGTAAAGGTGAAATACTTATTTCCTGAATAAATTTTCTGAATAAAGAAACAAAGTAACAAGGTAAAGTTTAAAAAAAAAACAAAACCAAACCCAAAACCAATCAACACCAAACTAAATGAAACTTGAAAGTATATTATGGGTAAAATTGACTTTCTACAACTAATTTCATACCATTATTTATATTAATTTTCTTAAATAGAAGCAACTATATCATAACCAATGTTTGACGTTGGAAACTCGCCTATAAAAATCAGGGACTTATGGTGTTTAGTTGGCAAAAGATGACCAGGACTATTTCTGTCATGACCACTTCAGTAAATTTTATTACTAGTTATATTGGTAACTTTCATATGTCTCTGTAAATTCAGCTAGCAACTCATGGAGAAGAGTAGGAAAAACAAGCATGGATTGTATCTCCCATGCCTCACTGCATTAATTACTATGTTTGTGAGAGGAGTGGGGGAGTTTCCTCTAGGAAGTAATATTTTAAGAAAATCCCAGGATAGGAGATAGGAGACCTCTTCATGGAGACAGGCATATTTTTTGTGACATTGATATGTAAGACTTTGGGTACTTCTTTCAAAGTTCATCCCTTCACAGTGGTTCATGAAAATTTGTAGTGAAGAAACAGCACTTCAAAGTCCATTGAAATGAGTGGATACTTTTCAAGCCACTTCTTGGCCTTGGACCTAGCCATCAGCATGCCTGCTTTGTAGACATTTCCTTTCCTTCGTCAGGCTTGAGAGCATTCTTTGGTTCCTATGCCACCGAGTGGATAACCTCAACGCATATAAACATATGAATATACTTGAGCTCTCAAAGATGCCATGATTCACTAAATCAGATTGTTTAAATTTGTCCCCAAAATAAGTTCTTACAAAAGAAATTACTGAAATAGGTTTCTATGGATATCTCACTTCTTTAAAGCTAGTTTCATCCACATAATTCCCCTTCTTTCAGGAATCTGTCCGAGTTTCTGACTTTAATTCATTGCAAGCCAGCTGAAACTGGGAAGTCCATAAAGTTGCCATAGTAACTGAATGGACAAAGACTTAATTCACTAGTTTATATAAGCCAGAACTCATATCCTGCAGACAGTAATGGTTTTAAATTATTTAGGTCTATAAAGTCCACTGCTAATGGATTATATATATATTTAATAAATAGGTGTCAGTTCCTTAGTTAGTGAAAAATGGGCTTTGATTGCCCCATGCTGTCTCAAAAATAGTTGTATGTTGGAGAGTAAGCCAATCAAAAAGTCAAGGGGAATGAAAAGGAACAAGAAACCAGGGTATGGTAACAGTAGTGACTTCCATGTTAAGAGAGGCTATGAGTTATGTTATTAATTTATTAAGAGGTTTTTTTGAAAAAGTTCCCCAAAGTTAGCTGTTAAACTCCATAAAAGCCATGTGGATTTAACAGTAACAGAGGACAGCACACTCTGAATTTTGCAATCTAGTGAAAACAACAGGACTGCAGTCAATTGTTATTGTTCCAAGTCCACAGATATAATTTGCAGTGACACTGCTCAGGTAACAAGAAAGATGTGGAAGAGCAAGACTGTAGAAGTCTCCTGAAGAATGGGTTATGAATCACATCATTTTGTCATGGGCAGAGTGATTTATTTAGGGGCACTGCAGTCTTTTGGATTAAAATAAGTGTGGCATAGTCAACTGTTATGCTGGGTGGTGTCAAGATGGATGTGACAAAATTAAGTAATAAAAAATAATTATGTATTTGTTTAGTTCAGACAATTCCCTGCTTCTCAGCTTCTTGATCACGAACTGAAAATCTGTTACTTTGAATTGATTTGAGATCACCCACTAACTCTGAGAACAATAACAGTTTTCTTTTTCTGTCTGCTTAATTTTGCCCTCCTTCCCCACACCTTCTGCTTTATGCAATATTTAGCAATTGGGCAGATTAAAATCGTAAACCAGGCCTGCTGCACTGCAACTTTCCTAAATAGCATTGATAAATATTATAAGTATCATAAACATTCTTTGGGAAATTTGCACTATTAAATGGATAGGGACATTTTAATCATTGAATCTACCTATGAATTGGGACATTTTAATCATTAAATCTACCTATAACTTCAATGTCTTAGAGAACCAGATCCATATAATTTCATTCCCTAGATTAATGAATTCTGTAGCACTTTTTCATGAGATTCCTGAGTACGTCCGTTATTCATTTTAATCCTGCAAGTGTGAAAGAACAGCCCAGATGGGAATTGCCACTACAGCTTTATTGTATTTTATGTTGCTTTATTTCATTCTTTTCTTGCATTTTAATTCTAGTGCCAGTTTTCAGCAGGATGTTGAACCTGAAAGTTTCCACTGCACATTTAATTCAAAGAGCAGACTGACACCTATATTTCTCCCTGGGTGGAATTCCACTGCTCATCATGCTATCAGACTTTATCACTAGATTTACATTTTGTGTCATGCCAGCTATCTCCTATCATTTTAGGTGGTTTGGGCCCTTTTACAGATTCTTGCCCAGGAGTTGTAAATAGTAGGTAAAGAGTGTGAGAGGCAACAGGATGTGGAAAACTATTCAGAGAAATAAAAAGAAGATTGTTAACAAAAGTGAAAGAAAATAGGGAACAGTTAGATATGCCACTATCGTAAATTTCTTTTGTTGTCCCATACAATAATAGAAGGGTTGGGGCATTTTGTGATTTTAGGTAAGTTTTGCTTTGTCCAGGAAGCTCACAGGAGCTGTGAGATAATGTAGGCAGCCGCCTTAATGATAGGTTTCCTCTCACCTCCCTTCTCCAACCTCCACTACTGTTCAGCACATTTTGACTTTTTAGAGGTCTCTTATGGAAAATGTTTTTTATTAGAAGATGTCTTATAATTCAGGACTTCTGATATAAAACTAGTTTTTATGGGGTTTTTTTGGTTAGTTTTTTTTTTTCCCCTCAAAGGATGTTACAGAGCATATGAACTTTGGATTGTGTGTGCTACAACCTTACTTAGCCTTCAACAGTAAGTGTTAATTTTAAAGAAAATATCTGTCCTCTGGACACTCAGAATTTAAAGGCCACTCTGAAAATCAGTGCCTAAATCACAGAAATATATTTAACTGCTTTCACAAAGGACATCATATGCCAGTGTAAGGAATGGAAAGGTATTTTCCTATGCAGAGCATTTGCAAAATACAGAGAAGTTCTCAGTTACCTTGGGTTGAAACTTCATACAGTAGTGCATTGTAATTTCACTAGTGCTTTGTTTAAAAAACCCTAAGATTAAAGTATTTAGACTACTGCCTGAAAATTCGTGTAGAGACAAACTGGAGTTACTCCCTGCTCTCACAGTTTTGCTATAGAGAAGGATGTATAAAAGAGCACTAAAAATATTTTAGTCCTGAGTTCTTGCTGTTATTACCAACAGCTGTCAGCCAGAAAAGTAAATTCTGTACATTTTCCCTCTCATTTTCCTTCAAATTACTTTTGTGATCTCCTTGACCTTAACTGAAATGTGACTCAAATGTATGTTGCTAATGCTGATTATGTTACTGTACTATTTCACCCTCGCAGCAATGTGGTAACAAAGGAGTAGAAAGGTGCTATGGAACCTTAAGGATGGCACAGAAATCCCCCTCTCTGGGAAGGGGCTAGGGCTGTTATCCACGCTAAAAGCACTAGCATAGTAATGTGAAAGCAAAACAAAAAATCCCCACTGGATAGGAATTATAAATTTCCTAACAAATAAATACAAGGGTTTCAAGCTTTCTTACTGGAACATGAAAATAAGCTCTACTCTGTAGAGTAACCAATAAATCTAATGTATTGACTCTACTCGTTGCTGAAATAGTGTCAAGAAGAATTAGGTAAAACTAAAAGAAACAAAGTTATGAAACATTCACACACAACCTCCAAATAAAAAGAGGTAACATGCCAGCTAGAACAGGGAGTAGATAAGGGATTTTAGATCTTCTGAATTTGCCTTTTGGGATGTCTTGCCATTTTCTCTACTTGATATTAGGTGAGTTTTACAGAATGCACACAGCAATATTTAAAATAAATAAATAGAACAGTACCACTGCTTAAAATTGCAATATGCTTGAAAAAAATATTTTACCTTGAGGAAATGGTTGAACTCTGAGCTGTTTCAAAGTTGAAAAATTCCAAGCTGATCAAATTCTCTGAAACGCTTCAAAGGAATATCTTTCTTTGTTAAAGAGAATCAGAAGGAAAAAAAAAAGTTATCTATCTCATACAAATCCAGTTCGTAAATATAAACAGGAAGAAAGGGCATCTTTATCTGTGGATCACACCATTTGATTTTTTTTTTTCAAATATTGATATCAAACTGGATGCTGAACTGTTTGCAGTTAGGATCAAATACAGACCAAGCAGGCTTTGTGAAAAGGCAATCTTAAAGCGAAATATGATCTATTATCAGGATTCTTGCAATTCAGTCTGTTTGGATTTACAAGCCATCTTTGTGGAAACAGCAACCGATTCAGTATACAGGCTACATAATTCATCTGTAATGAAAGCACTTCACCTGCAAGAGCATTTCCTCCACCGGCTCTCAGTAGAACATTGTTCTGTATTAAAAATTCAGTTCTTTTTGTGCTAAATGGTAAATGAATTGTAAGAAGTCCCCTTTTTATCCCCTCAGAGGACTACCTTGCTCTTCTGCAGTCCTCTTAATGGTTAGTTTATAGTTCATAGCTTATAGTTTAACATAAGTTTTTTCAGTAGCACCATGACTTTAGGCTGCTTTTTCCCTCTCTTCTAACACCAGCCACTTTTGCTGCCCCTGGTCAGCCCTTCTTGTTGTTTGTTGTTTGAACAGAGAAATCATATGCTATGAATTGGGGAAAAAAAAAAAAAAGTTGTTTTTTTTTATTTTTTTCAAAGGTTTTTTTTTTTTTTTGCCAAGTTATTTACTACTTGTACAATACAGGAGAAAGTTTGAAGGGAGAAAATGCCTGACAGGGTAGGAGAGTGATCGGGACGCTTACAGTATGTTTATGGCTTCAGCTCCTTAGTAAAGATGGTACTGTTTCTTTTCAAGGCTAAGTTTAATCTCTTCATGTCACAGGGCTTTTTCTTGTATAGTGTTCAGTTTGTTGAGCATCTCGAAGAACTACTTCCAACCTCACTACATCTAAATCCAAATGCTTGTTCCTCTTTAGAATGCTTAGACAATATCCCCAAAACAATGGGGTTTTTTCTGTGTAGGAAAGAGAGGGATGAAAAGAACTGAAAGAAAATTAATATTTCAAGATAATGCCTTTTGATAAGATTTTAGAACAATTTTCTAACTGATATATAAATATCACAAAGATTGGCTCAATACAAGAACCAGTGCAAAATAGAAAGTACTTGGAGCTTAATCACTTTACCCATCTGATAACCAAGATTATTCCTGGATTTCTCATTCTTTATAGAAAGAGGTCTTTGACTGGCTTGAGTTTAATGGAGTAAATTGAACTCTATAGGTTTTGCTTAAGGTTATCAGCAAATGGCAAATTAATCTCAGAATGTGGTATAAGATTCCCCTGCTATAATTGTAACTTGCAAGAAGGTTACAAGAGAAAGATATTATAATTATTTTTGTTTTCTTTATCACAGATTTAGAAATGGGAGAGTTAGAGGGCATTATGAATATTGGAAAACAAAAGATTAAATATATATACGATTACTGTAATTTAGAAGTATTTCAGAAGTTCAAAGTGTAAAATAATTTCCAACACTAAAAAGGATGGTTTTTTAACACACCATTAGTATTGCTGGTGGACTGTTGCTGTGCAGCCAGCATTTTGTAAATGATCAAAACCAACCCCAACTTATGTTTGCAAATTAAGGAGTTTATATGTGATTTAATGAACATGTTATCAAATTGTTTCCTTTTTATATAAATGTAGTTTATTTTTTAAATAAATAGTGAATAGTGGTAAACGCATAGACCTTTATGCAAACTTACCAATAAAAACTACCATTCTACAGCTAGCTACCTAATGGAGAAGTCCTGAAGATCTAAAGCAATTACTGTTGAGGTATGCCCTCCAAAGTCTCCAAGTCGTTGTGACTTCAGTGCAAGATACTTGAATGAAACTTTTTTTTAAAAACAAAAAATTGTTTCCATTATGGTATTTTATGACCATTGTTTATGAATATGTTGGTGTTTAAAAAATAAAAATGGTGGGTTTTGCACGTGAAAACCATATAGTTTAGCATTGTAGTTTTTCAAAACTTAAAAAGGGTTGTTTGTTTTCTTTAACTCCATTTCCTCTCTTGAGAGAGGGATGTGAGAACATATGACTTGAAATTTGATTTTTTTAACTGATTTTTAACTAATTGTGAACTAATTTTGAACCAAGTTTTAACTAACTGTTAACTTCATGAAGCAATATAGGGCAAAACCGAGCAGGCTGCGAGGAATAAACCTCCCGTGATTTGTCAGCAGTGCAGCTGCAGCCTGCGTGCCCGAGCCTGGTGGGGTGACTGGCAGCAGGGCTGGCCTGGCCCAGCATCCCCCGGTTCTCTCCTTCCCCCAGCTGCAGGAGGCGGCAAGCCAGCAGCGGCTGCTGAGGCTGTCACCTATGGCTCTCCCTTGCATCAAGCAATCGATGTGTTTGACGGGCAAATACCTTACATCATTGTCTTTTACACAGATGAACTTGCCGCCGCTTGACAGAGTTCCAACCTTTTACACCTATTAAGGAAGGAAACAATAACGCTGTCCTCTTCTCACTAGGGTTTTCTATATGCTACCTCTGACTGTGTTCTAAATGAATCAAGAAATCAATTTGCAGCCTCTCTGCCTCA
The DNA here is from genome assembly GCF_035582795.1 of Mycteria americana. NCBI lineage: Eukaryota > Metazoa > Chordata > Aves > Ciconiiformes > Ciconiidae > Mycteria > Mycteria americana. The sequence goes on along the minus strand of NC_134366.1, from coordinate 114,971,585 downwards.
GTTAAATCAAACTTATTCACAGTTTCTGCTGAGTAAAAAGCATCCAGTGCTTCTCCACAGGTACCCACTGTCACTTTGACAAGATATATCAGAACCTTGGCCAATGTTACAATGTCCAAAATGTTTAATTTTCTTTTTTTTTTTTTAGCTTTACTTGTTACTTTTTTACTATTTTATTACATTACCTTTAGTAGTACTATTTTTATGAATTAATTCTACTCCTAGAATCATTGCCTGCTAAATACAACTGTTAAATGAGGCAGAAAAATTAATTTTATTACCAGAAGAACAGAACTTTATGGAATAAAGTTCCTTATTATTGAAAAATTGTGACTACAAGATGAAATATTACAGTGTTTATTGTAGACTCATAGATATTATAGGCCTGCTAATAACCTAAGAGTTTATCTAATTTTTTTCCATGCTTGTGAATGATTATTCTTTATGGTATAGATAGCATTTCTGTTTTTAATTATACAAAGCCTGAGGCTCCCATGTTTTCTTAAGACTGCATTTATTAATTTAAGCACCTGAAAGTTAAAGACCTAGTGTGACATGCCTATGCAGGCTCCCTCAATAGTCAATGGAAAGAGAAAGGCACCTATATTTTACTGCATTGTAAGAAAGTTAACTAGCATACGAAGTCTAAATCACCCTCTCTGTCTAGAGAGGATCTTGACAATTAACTTAATAAATTACCTAAAAGACATCTACAAACAGGTCAGATGAACTGCATTCTTAATCTTATTGCCATTGCCATAGAAATATTTTATTTTTGAGCAAGTTCTTTCACTTCTGAGTTCATGATAATATTAGTGAAGATCAAGGTACATCTTGTTAAATATCTTAGTAGTCATTTACATTTAGGAGTATAGCTCACAGTTCCTCTGTTAGATATGTTTTGCATTTTAGGTAGAGATAGATGATTCCAGTAAAGGAAATTAGACCAGAACAAAGATGTTTCATAGATTTAACTAGCATTAAAATAATATTTGAAATTCTTATAAAACACACTATTTATCTTCTTGGTACAAGTTACTTTGAATTATAATATAAGCACTTTTTAGAAACCATTTTGTCTCTAGATTGGACAAAAGGAATAATATTACCCAAAGGCATTGACATTTTTCATATTTTCCAGTATATTTAAAAAAAAAAATCTTCAGGAAACTTTCTCACACATTTTGAATCCCTACTTAACACAGCTGATTACCAGAATGCTTTTCCTCTGTATGATTACTATGATTTATGATCAATATGATACTACCATAATGTCATACTACTATGGTATCATACTATCATATGTAAATCATAAATACTGATGTGAAAAAAACATCAAAGCAAAACTAAGTTTTCTTTATTCCCTCACTATAGTTTTCTGTGATTTTGCCACATATATATTAAAACTCTCACATTTTTCATGCATTACAGGTGAATACGATTTCAGTCTTTTACTAACATCAATTAATTCTCCAATAAGTTCTGCTACGTGAGCCTGTAGGCTCATCTCACTTCCCTGGTTTAGGTGTAGCGAGCATTGCTCTGACATACCCAGACTTAAAAAAAGAAAGCCTACACACAACAATTACAAATTCCTAGAAGTCTAAAGTTGCTGTCTGTAAAAGGCCACTGAAATTGTTCCAACAGAGTTTATCTTCAGATATCCTACTGAAGTAGTATACTTTTTACTCTCTCTGACATTTATGATTAGTAATACTTGGGAATACAGTGTATCATTTTTGTGATGCAACTTTTTACTGTGCTGCCTTGTTTTCATTTGAAATAAAATGGACTGAATCAGGTTATAGTAGCTCAGACTTAAGCAGTATTTCTCCACTTGGAAATCAGCTATTATTCTGGAGAGGCTATCTACTAGAAAAAAGGAAAAAAAAAGAAGAAAAAAAAGGCAAACCATACAACAAAAACCCCAATGGACAGAAAAGCAAAAATCCATGATTTATGACAACTTACCAGTTATTCACATCTTTGAATTATTTACATTTCCAGTTTGCATAATATATCTGAAAAATGTGATTATAAATTTATATTTTAGAGTTTCTTTGAATGATTCATACATGCAACAAACCCGTGGTTGTAGATGCTATATTTGGGGTAACTTCTTACTTTAAATTTTCTTTTCTTCAGAGAGAATAGTTTCATTTGCGGGAAGTAAACAATATTATCTACTGAGAAAAACTCTTTTTTTTTAATGTAACTTAATTCTTAAGTTCGTTTTTAAGGACACAGTGTAATAGGAACGTTTTGTTTGTTTTGTTTTGTTTTGTTTTGTTTTGTTTTGTTTTGTTTTGTTTTGTTTTGTTTTGTTTTGTTAATGCTGGCTTGCTAAGAGCAGGCAGCTACCTGTCTTCAGATGGTGGTGGTGGAACTAACTAGCTCTGCCCATCAAGAGAGGACGCTTCAGGATCTGGCCTAGGGTTAGCAGCTGAGGGGGGCTCAGGCTCCCACTGCACACAGCTTGCAGTGCTGCTCTGTGTTAGCTGCTCCTACTGATGTATCTCATGAGAAATTTGCTACCTGTCCCTACGTGCATGGCTGGCCCTGGCAGTGCTAGGATGTGAACCCCGCTGCGCAGGGGAGCAGCCCTGTCACCAGAACAGCGAAGCACCTCGGGTGCAATCAGCCTCCCCGTGGCTGTGGGAGCAGAGGAGAAAAGCCCAGAGGGGTCCAGCCACAGCCACAGCCATGTCCACAGGCTGGTGCGGGGTGCTGAGGGGATTCAAACGGGGGATCCCAGTCAGATATTGCCTGTGGAACCAGTAATCGATGGGGCTGAGGTCGCTCAGAGAGAGACTCCAGAGGTACATGGGGGAGGGACTCTAGGGGTATGTGAGGGGAGAAACTATTTGGGTACATGTGGGAGGACTCTAAAAGAGTCCCCAGGGACCCCCCAGCCCCATCCCAGACATTGCACCACACAGTGGGGACTGCCGTGCTGACCTGCCTGGTGTTCTTCCTGGAGGGTACCACCCCCTGCCCGCAGCTCAGGGGAGTCATGTCACTTGTAAAGAATTCATATAGCTGTGCTTAAAACGTTCAGGTAACCGAACCCTTTTAGTTTCCACACTGTCAAATTGGTCTTAAACTGTGACAGTCTTTGAGTCTAGCCTCTGTTTTCCCGTAATCTTTAAGTGGGAAAAAATCTTTTCATAAGCTGATCACTTAAAAAAATAGCTGAGATAAAGAATTGAGTAGAATAATATTACATGTAAGGCATCAGCAAATGGGTCTAATTTTATAACATTTGCACACTCCTGAAAGCGCGCATATGAAAAGCTGAGCAATCAGCACAGTTTATCTCTATGTGACATTTCCAAATGCTATTTATACATTTCATGGGTCAGTCTTTTATGAAAATAGCCATGTACGCCAGCTATCTAATGATCTGGCATTTGAAACCGATTCAATTTATATGTTAAATTTGATGTTAGGGGAAAACCAATACACTTACCACATTTTCGTTCTGTAAGTCTGGTTGTCATCTTAATTTGTCTGGAAACGTCTTTTTATTTTCCAGGGGTACCTCATGGGATATAAAGTAGCATAAATCATTCTAGCTCATCTACCGTTGGGAATTACCGTTAAGGGTAAATTTTGGTCCAGCCAATATATATCACAGTGATACATAAAAAGAGCACCAGCAATGCCCTTAATCTTCTCTGACAGCTATCTGTATCTCATGGAGAAAGAGTGATCAGCCGTTTGAAGATGAACAGGGCAGTAATAGAAACTAGCACTGTTTTCCAATTTGTTAGCAAGATGAGGGGTTTATAGTTTGCACTATATTGGCATACATCCTCCTCTCCCTTCATTCTTTCCCTCAAGTTTTATGCGGGCTCCACGGGAAGCTGAGGTGCCTGCGAAAGGCATCATGAGCGTGACCCATTGTTGAGGCTCATGGACCCTTGGACAATGGTCTCTTTTTGTGTTCTTCATCTGAAAGGTGAGAGAAAGAAGGAACCTGCACCGTTTAGAGAAAAAAGTCCGATTTCATATCACCTCAGATGTCATGGATAAGTCAAAAGGCAACCAAAGTTAGGACTACTCCTAGTCTGTGTCCATCTTCTCAAAGATAGGTGCAAATGCATCAGAGTGCTAGGGAGCTTCTGTAGCAATTCGCACATTCATACTCCTCACGCCAACATGTAACACAGAGCATGGTTTTGTGTATGAGAATGTGTGCCTGTATGAGTGTTTTCAGTAAATTTCAAAAAATATGCAGAGAATATTTAGAGTATTTTGGATTATATAAATTCCTACATGCTGCTGTGTTATGATTTTCTCAGCTTTATTTATGAAGTTTGTTGGCAGTTTTCTTGAAATTTTCAGAGTGCTTCCAATCATCCAGAAATCACAGACTAATTATTTAACAAAGATTCACATCGTTTTGGTTTTTGGCTCCTGTGTTTAGTCATCATGGGTAAAACTCCTAGGAAGTGAGCTCTGTTCACTTGTGACCACATCCAGTGAACCACAATCTGTTTACAAAGCGATATAAGACATAGCTTCTTGTTCCACCTCCTGATAAATTCTGTTTTGGATATCTAGATCTCATTCAACAATTTCAAAATGTTAAAGAGACGCTAAATACAGTTTTCTTTGCAAAGTCTTTTGATCCTGTTTTTTTCTGACCAGTTTTGACAGATGGCATTATCCCACTACAGTTTATGAACTGCAGGAGCGAAAAATCATAGAATCATAGAATCATTAAGGTTGGAAAAGGACTCTAAGATCATCTAGTCCAACTGTCAACCCAATGCCTCTATGCCTACTAAACCATGTCCCGAAGTGCCACATCTACATGTTTTTTGAACTCCTCCACAGATGGTGACTCCACCACTTCCCTGGGCAGCCTGTTCCAATGCTTGACCACCCTTTCAGTAAAGAAATTTTTCCTAATATCCAACCTAAACCTCCCCTGGCGCAACTTGAGGCCGTTTCCTCTCGTCCTATCGCTTGTTACCTGGGAGAAGAGACCGACCCCCACCTCTCTACAACCTCCTTTCAGGTAGTTGTAAAGAGCAATAAGGTCTCCCCTCAGCCTCCTTTTCTCCAGAATAAACAACCCCAGTTCCCTCAGCCGCTCCTCATAAGACTTGTGCTCTAGGCCCTTCACCAGCTTTGTTGCCCTTCTCTGGACACGCTCCAGCACCTCAATATCCCTCTTGTAGTGGGGGGCCCAAAACTGAACACAGTATTTGAGGTGCGGCCTCACCAGTGCCAAGTACAGGGGCACGATCACTTGGCAACAAATTTACTATGTTGCCATGTAAATTGTTCCCCACCTATTCTACATATCGTATTCACCATTCTGAAAAGGTTCTCTATGGGGAAAAAAATGTGCAACCATAGTGTCTTAACCTTTTGCCAAGCATTGTTTCTTTAAACCCCTTCTAATTTTTGTAATCTTTGTATTTAAAGAAAACTCGTCAGTTTGGCTACACCGTCAGAATGCTATCAATGAAGAGCCACAAACCTTCTTTATGCTGCATGAGAATGAGGGAAGGGTATTTTAAATATTTGTTAATATAATATCAATATATAAAATTGCTTAATATAGTTGTAAAAGCAGTCTTAAACAGAAAATTGTCAAGCAAAATAAAACTTCAATAACTTTAAATTGCTATTTTATTTACCCATGTTATTTACCACTGACTGTCTTAAAGATCTGTAAAACACTGAAAAAGAGTTTATTTTGCAGAGAGATTGTATCCTGGCTAGATTTGAATCAGAATAAATACATAAAGACAGTGCTCAGTCATACTGAATTCAGTTATTCTTTTGTTATTTATATTTTATAATTTACTCTACTAGAATGTGTTTTGGCTTCCAATGTGTCATATTCCATGTAAAAAGTAAAACAGGAAAACGTTAAGTGACAGTTTACACTTCCTCTAATGTTTAGCTAGCAATTTTAAGGTTGCAACAACTGTCACTCATAAGCTGGAAAACAAATAGTGCCAATGCAAATAAGAGTTTGTCCTCCACAAATTTAACATTGCATCAGAATATAAAAACTTTAGAGTTCTCCCTTAAGATGGTCTTAGTAATCTTATCTCAGGTATTATTGTATTTTTAGTTCTAGTATATATATATGTATATTTGCAGACAAAAAGTCTTTTACTGAGGTTTTACTTCTTTCTTTTTTCTTTTTTTTCCAGATTGAATATCTTTATGTCGTTGTTTATTTGAAAGTTTCTAATTTTGTTGTCTCAAAAGGAGTTTGATTTAACAGTTAGGTCAGTGGCCTGAGAATGAGGGGTTCTAATTTAATATCACCTTCCAACTACAAGGTCTTCACTATGTTTGTGTCCCTGATAGAAAGCCTGGGAGTAATGTCCTTTTGCAAACATTGTTAACAGTTGCAGCTTGTTAGCAGCAGCAATTGCAATTCCTTTTATGCTACAGGCAATGCAGCTGTGGAGAGGAGATCTGGATCTGTGTATCCAAAGCACATTTATGTTCCCACGTCTGTCCCATGTGGTCTTGTTGACATTGTTCCATCCTCATCAACTTCCTCTGTAACGAATATGCACCTTGTCTACTTAGCAAGGTCTGGAATGAAACCTTCCACAATATTCAGGATAACCAGGATAGCTGAGGCTACCATACATACTTTCTGGCCTCTCAATTCATTCATCTTCAGAAACAAGTATTTTGCTGGGTTAAGAAGATTGAAAGGATGCATAAGGAAGACATTCTGTTACACTTTTCTTCCTTTAGCATCATGTAGACACAAAAGGGCTTGGGAACATAGCTGAAATAGAGAAGAAATTAGGGGACCATGGTGGAACCCATTTCTACTGCTTGTGGTAGAAATCAAGACTTTCTGTGGCTTGCAAAGTAAAACGAGAATAATGTCTTTCACCTACAAGAGAACTAATACTTTAATTCAGTATTATCTATTGTATTGTTAGATCTGTTGGCAAAATTACCTGGTTTAAATTAAACTGATTTAAGAAATAGCCAAATTTTCTGATTAAGCTAAACAAGAAATTTCCAAGTATATTTATAGTGAATGTGACACAAAGACTACAGAAGGGAAATTTCACCCTAAGGAGTTATAAAGCAAATAAAACACAGGGCAATGATGAAAAGCAACAGGTAGCTTAAACCATGGGCATCATTAAAATCTGCCTGTATAGCATACCATATATTGCTTTCTTACTTCAATATAAAAATGTGCTGATATTGTCTGATATTTACTTCAGGTTGGTAACTGTAAAGCATTCTGAAACAGAGAGGCAACATATTGAGTTCATTTTAAAAATATTCTACATTTTAGCAGTCCTGAATGTAAAATGTGCATTATAATTTCATAAATTACCTAACACTAGGTTAAAATAGTTACATTTTGATACTAAAAATGCATGGCTTTCCATAGTAGATTTGTAATTTTGTTCTTCAATTTTAAGCTACTTTTCTTAGAGTATTTTGTGGGCAAGTCCTTTTTTCTTCCTCCCTCCTTTACCTAAAAATAATTCCAAGAATGGATTTTCATTGTCTCCTAGCTTTTACACCAATGCATTTTTTAGTCTGTAAAAATGCAGAAAGTCTGAACTCCAGACACAACCCTATATTCATTTTATGTAATAAAGTGCTTGGTTCAACACCTCTAACAGAAAAATGCTGAACATTGAAATGTATCATTATAACTCCTAAAATTGGCTCCACAGATCAATTTTTGCATCTTAGTGCAAATTTATCCTGGTATAAATTAAAAGTAGTTTATCTGGAGTGCTTTTGCAACCACAACTGATTCTAAATTACAATCTATTAAAAAATAATGATATAATCCAAAAGTCTACCAGTAATTCCTACCAGTTTCATACCAAAATAATTTGTAGAAATGAACAAGCTGACAGACATTCAGCATTTTAATAACCAATCAACAGCTATTAAATATCTCTGGGCTATATTCTACTGGTTGTTTCTTGACTAAAGTCTAATCGGAGAGTTTGAACATGAAAAATAAATTGTAGCTATACCTCCTAATAGAAGGCTTATGAAAGAAACATGCAATACAAATATTTTGATAGTATATACACTGCATTGCTCTTTGAACATCTTATTTATTGACAAGTTGCCATTTTACACTTGAGATCCAACAAAAGTAGAGGCATCCCTTTTTTGTGGTCTGAAAGACTTTGCAGTTGCTAGGTGTGGGATTATAACGAGAAATGGGAACATAAATGTAAATGTAAAGTTAAGACAAAATTTAAAAGAAGAGATTATTATTGCTACAGTAGAATGAAGAGTAACAAGCCAGGGAGTATTTCTACGTGTTCCTGTAAAACAAGATACTTTTCACTCTTCTTGATGTCACCCTTAGAAATTGTGAGCACATTTTAGTGACAGTCACTTGCATAAGTGTAGATGAAGCAATTGCAAGCAGTCTGTCAGAGGTGGGGTTCTTATACAAACAGATTGATAATCAGCATGAAAATTTTAATGTGCAGGTTGAACACAAAACAGGCATAGTAAGGATTTCCTCTGGTAAATCCAACTTAGTTGGATTTCCACAGCTATAGAAGTTAGTCAGTGGACTCTGAGGAAACAAGAAAAGCAGATTTCTCCTTCCAGAGATTTTGAGTGCCTTCTGAGTTTGTCTTTGCCTGTTGTGGTTTTTGCACTGGAGACAGCCAGCTAAATGTTTTAAATTTGATTTTTGAAGATAGCAAAGAAAAAAAGATAGAGATCTTACCTGCGTAACCTCAGGGCCTTCTAGGTTTAAAGAAATGGGTATTGTAAAAGTTGAATTAAACATCTGATGCAGAGAAGTAAGCAGTTCTCTTTCACTTCACAGATCCTTGGAAAGCTTTAGGAGTTACCACTTCCTGCCAGTATAAGTCACTTCTGCTTTTAGTTTTGAAAACTCACAGTATGACACTGCTTACTGCATGCTATTTTGGGTGCCCTGAGTAAAACTATGAACACAGGCACTTTTGTGCAAAACATCATAAGGCCTCTCTGATGTTCATTCAGAGTTCAGAATTAAAATGCAGAAGGCTCTAGCAAGCAAAATACAAGCTGATTTTCTTTTTCCTAGTGGAAAAATAAAGTACTCCCTGGCAAGTAACCAAGGTGGTGGGAAGGTAATTCATTTTGTGTGAGAGTATTTTGCAAGTGAAAGGGATATGCCCTCTGTTTAGAGATTAGTCAGGGAAACAAGTGATCAATTCAGAGTGGTCACAAAAGTTAGTCAAAGAAGAGAGTTTCTACAGTCTGGTTTTTGCCCTGCAGCCTTTTTTTCCCCCAAATAATTTAGCTTCAAGAATCATAAAATCTTCACACTGAGAAAAAAATGCATGCCCAAGGTATTGATTTATGTCCTTACACATTCTGAGAGATATGAAACTGTCTACAAAAGTTAATTTTTGTCTACTAGTTAGTGATGGGTTTTTATAGTCAGCTGAAAAATATAATAAAAATAATATAATCCTCATTACAAAAAAAAGAAAAAGACCCTCAAAATCTTGTGGAATAATTATGCAACAGGTTATAATTTTTCATAGAAATTAAGTTTTATCTTAAATCAGTTTCAGAAATTTTGAACAACAATTCAAATATTCATTGTGCATTCCTTGTGCTCTCAAAAAGAAATAAGGATATTTTGGTAATAAACAAGAACTGTGTATTACAGTAATATTTCTGTAATTATTATGGAAGACATAGTTATGGAGAGATAATTTAGAGCTTAGTGCTACATCAGTATTAGCTCCAGGCCAAGAAGATTTCTGAGAAGTCCTGAATGGTAAAACAACAAACATGACATTTTGTCAGACTTAATGTATCCTGTTAAAGATTAAACTAAAAAAAAAAAAAAAAAAAAAAAAGAAAAACCTCAAAAACTTCTAAAACAATTTTAGGTTTTCTGCTATTAAATTACTAGCTTAAGGAATATGCTTTCAGTTGACAGATTTTTTTTCTCCTGAAATTGCCTCCTTTAAACAGAAAATTTTGACATCTTGAGAAAAGTTACCTCTCCCTCTTTCTTCTTTCTCATCCAGTCTAAGAAAATTTACCAACCGTTCCTATGTGGAAATTGAAAAACTCTTGTCTGTACTTTTGTCACATATTTTTAACATATTTTTTTCTGGAAAGGAAGAAAAGCAAATTTTGACCAGCCCTGCAGATCTTACTCAGAGATTCAGGAATCTCATGGCCAGAAGACAAAAGGACTGGAATGAGGAAATGTGATTTTTCAGCATACATAATACTATAAGAAAACATGACTAGATAGTGTTACCAGGTCAGAGAATAACAGCAGAGCAGAACATGGTCTGCAAAGGGAACAGTTCTGATTGATTGATGCATATTTGAGCTCTGTTACCTTGGCTAACACTGAATCTCATGTCTCGATGTCAGGGGCAAATCAGCTGATTTCAAATAAATACAAACCCCCCTAATATCGCAGACCTTAAAACTTGAAATGAATGGGCTTAAAGTAACACAGGAAAACTGTCCATCCATTATGTCCACCTTGACACAGTCAGAAAGCCTTATACTCTATAGAAAAGTATATTGTGTACACTATCTGAGCAGCTGGATTTTTGTGAGACTATTCAGAATTCTGTCTTTTGAGGATGATCTGATAACTTCTTGAGGATTACTTCCTCCTAGCTACTTCAGTATAAGTAATATAGTTTCTTCATCAGACTGGAAGTGAACACACAATTTATCAAATTATATACAGTTTCAGCTTTAAGAATTAGATAGATTGGCTAATATTTTTTTCTCAAATCAGAGTAAACATGATAATATTATACAGTTTAAGGTTCTTTGATAACACTATGTTCTTAGTAATGCTTATTTAATTATTTGTGAAATTTGATATCAAAAACAAGGTGACAAGGATTTCCTTCTGGTGCTCTCACTTCAAGCATTTTTGCCTGTGCTAGGTAAAACTTGATTTCTTTGTCTAAAACTTGATGTTAGATTTGAGTGAAGGAATCAACATAAACTAAGATCACATTTTCATATCTTCTGCACTTTTTATCATTCTTGTTTGGTTGGTTGGTTGGTTTTTTAAGAAACAGGAATGTTTGGGGAGAGCTGCTATTTAGTAAGAATGGTTGCATCCTACTTTTGGTTCATGGTCTGACATCAGCTCTACACAGGGTGAGGTAATAGCAGATGCAAAATAGAAAAATGGGAAGAGGAGAAGGACTCTCTCCTAAGATCTGTGGAAACTGAAGAAGTGTAATTGGAATTCAGTGATATGTTACCATCTAGCACCTGGAAAAACAGCTTTTTTACCATCAATGCTTCTCACTGGCTTTCCAGCAATACAGAAGAGGTGATGTTTCATTCACCAAGTCAGAATTAACTAGAAATAGGTGTAAGAAAAGGGTAAAACCATTGTTGACAGTTGGCAAACAAGATATGCTCTTTTACTGAGAATGATGAATCTTGTCACAGGATGTAATCTAAGTAAGATGTGCCATGTGAAGGGAACAGAAATGAACAGTAGGAAGCAAATAAAAATGCAAGTTTCTTGGAAATGTTTGTTGAAGACCTGATGAGGCGAACTGGCAAAAATAGGAGGGACTTTTGACAAGGTATGGATATGCAGCAATAAGGAAAAAAAAGAAATTAGTTGTGTAGTCTGTACCTTAAAAGAAAAGTCAAAGAAGAAGACTAATTCACAAAATTATGAGAAAACATTTCTCAACTGAGAAGAAAACCCATACTTATTCCCAGTACACTGTTCTCATGTGATAAACAGTCTCTGCTTCTCTTTCTCTAGGCATCTGTTAATGACAGGCAGGCTTTTTGATATTAACATTGAAAGGAAATCATTTGGACTGTCACATACTAAGGAAAACAGGTACCCTGTTAGCTCTTTCCTGATCTCACAGACCATGCTATTTCCTGCAGAGAGGGATCTCAGCGATATGGTAGCTTTCAGCAGCCACTGTCACCTTGACTGTTGTCACAGCTTCCCATCAAGGTGTGTTAAAAGCTTAACATCATCTCACTCCATAGGAGAGGCCCGTTGCTTGCTGACAGCAGAATTAGTAGCACAATCAACATGAATGGGCAGCCCAGTTCTGAAGGAACATGTGAGGAGCTCTACTTATTGCCTGAGCAAAACCTTACTGGAGGTTTGGAAGAGTTGAGTGAACTTTATTTTAACTAACTAAATAAATGAGTTGTCATATAGACACTGGGGACTGAGAGGGAAACTTCAGAATTCCAATTAGACTATTTGGAGTCTTTTCCTTTTTCATTATATCTACTGTGATTAAAAATAGGAATTTTATCCATCCAAAAGCTATAGCTTAAGTTAGGTGTTTGCTTGGGAGCAAGAACATGATAATAAAATTGGAATGAAAATGTCTATACAATTTAAAACTTGGTTGCTGATCAGTCAATTGCAATATGATATCTATTAATTTCTTTTAAAGTTAAATTTCTGTTCAAATGTAATGCCCAATCATATTTTGTGGATATATATGTATGTGCTATAATGACTTGAAGAAAGACAGTCCTAAGAATTCAGTAGAGTTAATTATCTTTTTTTAAGGAAAATCTATTCCATTTTCCAGAAACTAAAGAAAAAATAAAGGTGGGAAACCCTAGGAGCACTGTTTATTTTTAAACAGAATAAAGAACACTGTAAAAAAAAAAGACAGGATTAAAAAGGGGTCAGTTCTCATTCACGGAGATAAGTGAGATTGTATCCTCATCTTTGACACTTGCCTAATTGCACTGATCTCAGAAGATTTCACTCTCTTGGGTTTATTCCGTGGGACTGCAGGTAAACAGTTCTTCCCTTAATCACTTTCCAGTGTGAGGAGAATTCAAAATACAGACAGGTCCTTTGGCAAGGGCAAAATGTTTTCTTGAAAAATCTTGGAAAATCAAAAGGGGAGACAAAAAAAAAACTTTTAAAAAAGTTTAAGAGAGAGTGAGGGGAAAAAAAAAAGAGGGGGAAAAAAAGAGAAAAAAAACCCCATAATTTTATTTCTTCTTATTTAATTTATTTGTTGTTTAATTATTCTTCTACTGTGTTCATGGGCTGCATTTACCCAAGGCAGGGGTTTAGAGAAAATTCAGTGATGGGATTTCAGTTCTATCCACCTGAGGGGGGATTTCTCTCATAAAACACAGGGAAGTAAACAAAGACTTTATACCCAAAGCAAAACTAGATTTTTTTCTTTGAAGATATTTGTCTCTAGAAGGTGAAAAACGAATGAGTAAATTGCATGTATATTAGTTTGTAAAGAATAAGAAGCCATGGTTTTATCTAAAAATAAAGGTGATTATTTTAAAAAGAAAGCAGTTTAAAAAGCTTCACGTTTTGGAAAAAGTTGAAGTTAGTCAAACATCTGCTAAGTTTTATGGCAAGCTGCTATATAAAAGCAACATATGTAAAGACTTACTAGTAAGTCCTGTCCTCAGTTTTGCATAGGAATACATTGCTCCTGTGAACTAAAACTGGGGGGAAGAGGAGGTATTCATCTTCATATTTGATCTCTGAATATCATGCAGGTTATGATGTTTTTACACTTTTATATATCATTGGCATGAAATATGAGAAGAGTGAAGTTTTATTCTTTATTTTTGTTTTATATATGGTATTTCCAACTTCCAAGTAATAGCTTATAACCTTTGCAAATATATCATTGAGAAAATAAGGTGGGTTATGCAAATATTGATCTGATATGAGAGTAAGCTGAATTTACTCAGTGAGGGACAGGGAGGGAGAAGGACAGAACTCAAGGTTTCAAGGGGGATGATTCTCCCAAATCACCTATACCCAAATCATGGCTCTTGTGTTTGGAATAGGCATTTGGAATTTGAATCAAACTAAGGAGAATTAGTCCAGGCTAGGTAAGCAGCTAGCACAACAATGCTAAAATTGAAGGAGGGGCTGTGAAAATAGCAGGAGTGGGGTATGAAGAGCAATGAGAGCATTCGTAATACCTTCATGTATTCTGGGGACTCATTACTGAATTTTGGGGATTTGTGTGGGTGTTTTTGGTTTTTTTTTTATTTTATTTTGGGGGTCTTTGCCATTTCTAGATGGACTTTTTATGGGGATTCAGATATGCAGCTTTTCCCAAAGAGAGTCTTACCTATTACCACTTAAGGGAGGCACAGCTCCGAGAGGAGCCAAGTGGAACCAAGAGAGGAAGGAGAAGTGGGGCTTGGAGGGCTGCATAGGCTGAAATGCAATAATGTTTTTGCATTCCTGAGCAATATCTTATCACTATACAGAATAAAAATACTAGGCTGAATGAAAGCATTTTTTTTAATAAATGTATTTCTTTTTTTTTTTTCTTCCACTTCTTCTTTAATAATTCCACTGCAACTAAAATTCAGCTCCTAGTAAAATATGTTATAAATCACAGCTTCTGGAACAGAAGTTAGAAGCTACACATAAGGCAGTATAAATACAAAAATGCATGGATTAATCTACAATACCATTGAGACTCTTTTTCATGGAATTATTTGGAATCAGTTTCAAAATCTCTTTGTGTCTTATTTATTTCAATATTTAATGATCAACTTGTGTGTTTTTGCATTTTTCCCACATGATTCTGTGGGAATTTTTTTTCCCCCCAGAGGGGAAAGAAGTTTAATAAATTGCAACAAAGTATAATTACTTAAGATAAGTGTGTACTTAGTAGTATGTGTGAAAAGACTGTGGAAATGGTGCATAACCTTCTTAATTAAAAGAATCTGAATATCACACTGTAATTAGACCTTTGCAAAGATGATTCCTTTCTCCTTTCCTTTCCACTTTCCTTTCCTTTTCTCAGTGAATATTGTTATGATAGAACACATTGTGTTTGGAAAATAATACACAGACACTTTATTATCTTTTCCTTTTTATATTCCTATGACAAGATACAACCAATAGGAGAAAATTCAGAGCAGGAAGATCTTCAGGATGATCCCTGGAAGGCATGGAGCTCCCTTATTCTCTAACTGTTACACACTGTTTAGATGTAGACTGAACGAAAAAGGAGATGTCGTCTCATCTCTGTCTTTAGTTCAAGGTCTCATGCTGATGATCACATCCTAAGAAGAGCCTGAATTCAGCTGATTTCTGTAAGTAACTAGTTCATATTCTCCCACCTGTCTCCTGCAGAGAGGACAGCAGCTGCTATTAGATAGAGGTCATATATAGTACAAATCAGAATTTAGTCGTGAATTATTATAAAATACATCGAAGAACAACAAGACAAATATGTCTTTCCATTTGGTTAGCTATGTAACCCTCATACACTTTTTTAGATACTAGATCAGTCTGCTACAAATGTTAGAAGGCTATTCTACCTCTATGGTAGGTAACGAAGTAAGTATTAGTATATTCATTTACACATAGGAAAAATAAAGCATGAAGGTAGAAGAAATATTAGAAATATTAAATGCAAGTTCATGAAGACCAAATCTATAGCTGTGACTTATCAGCCCAGTGTTCTGCTGCATTATAACTTCTCAGTACAAAAACTAGTGTAGAGATTAGTATAAGAACTGGTGTAAAGATTACATGGCTAGGTCAGCCTAATTTGGAAAAGACATTTATGCACAAATTTCAGTGGCAGAAAAATAACCCTATTGGATTAGTTCAACAAAACTAAATGAAATATTCCAATTTCAGAAATGTCAATGTATTTTGTGTTTTTTTTTCTTTTAATTAATCCCCATGACATTTCCATTCCAAATATGAATGAAATTAAATAGAACAAAATAAAATAAAATGAAGGATTCCTGTCTGAAGAATTTCATAATGTCAACATTTCATCCCATGTCCCACCAGCAAAGCCTAAATGATAGCTTGGAAGACAATTGTGAAAAGTGAAAAGCCTTTGGGATGAGCTACTGGGTAAAGAAAAGATCCAAATCTCATCCCTCCTGCCAAGATGGAGAGGAAAGCAGAAGGCCAAATATTTTTCTTTCTGTTAATGGGTGTTTAGAAGATGATCTAGGACAAGGTGCCCTTACTCTATGCTCTGTGGACTACCCTTCATCCCTACATTTTTTTTTTATTTCCAGGCACAGGATAGGGGAAAACAGTAAGGCAATTTTTTTGAGCTCTCTGGTTTTCTAGAATGAAAAAATTGGGCTTTTCAGTTACACCCTGAGAAAAAGTCTTCCAGCCAGCAAAAAAGAAATTAGAACAGCTTTGCTTTGCTTGACACCAATCCCCCCCCCCCCTTTTTTTTCTTTAAGGAATTCCCCCCTCTTTTTATTAGTTGTTCTAATTCAGATGGAAAAAGTTGAGGGGAAAAAAGTTTTCTCTTTTTTGCAAATTGTGTTTTGCATTGAGGTTCAGAGGTAGAATCTTGACACAAGAGAATTTAATACAGAGTTTACAGTTGCATTCTGGGTACAACAATTTAACCTCAACTGTCATTATAATGACACTGATCGTAACTTGTTTCCTTTTGTTTTTACCTAGAGAGTATGTGATTGCTTGCACCATATTAATACCTATAGCAGAGTGAAAGGATTGCTGCTTTAGTTAAATAAAATATTTATTTTTAAAAAGTAGAAAAAATCTGAGTTTAAAGAATTTTACCCTCCGCAAAAGAGGGCCGAATTAATAACTTCAGCTGAAATAATTCACTCTACCTTCTGTAAAATATCTAAAATCAAGCTTATAGTGTGATTTATTTTTCTGTATTTCTCACTGTAATATCCACAGTGAGATTCTCCTATTTAATATCTGTGTACAATTATAAATATTAACAGCATGTTCTGTCTAAAAACCAGTCTGAATTTGCACTAAAATCAATGGAAACCCTAAAGCAATCAGCAGATCAGTTTATGTGGGCTAAACATCAGAATCCTGAATTGTTCCTAAACAATATCAAATTTTATGTTTGGGTTTTTTTTTTAAATGCTACCACAGTTGTTATTAAAGAGTTAACATAGCATTGCCTAACACAGATTTATAGCTAGTATAACATAAGTCTGTCCTATCTTTAAATGTCAAAGACAAGTCAGATAGTACTGAGTAACTGCTGCTTGTAAAATGCTCCTATTTGATCTGTGAGCAGAATGGGCAGATGTAAACTTATCTAGCTTCATTGACTGCTGTGTAGTCTATGTCAATTAGACCAGCTGAAGACCCTGACATGAATGCTACATGAGTAACAGCATGGAAACGCATTGACCTCTAAGAGGCAGAGGCACAGTCAACCAACAAACAAGACCTTGTATGATAAAATCTGATGAGAAAAATCAGCCCAGTTACACTGAGATATTTATAGTAAATTAAAAATATTCACAGAGGCTCTTCCTTTTAAAACCATCATCTGTTTATGCATTTTACCATTTTGTACCAAGCATATAAGATGTTCATACGGAATTAATTTTTATGAATGTGTGTTGTTAAAGAGCTTTACTCACCAGGCAGAGAGGAAGGGATATATGTGTGTAGTTGATAGCGGTGTATCAAAAGGACAATGAAAATACAGTAAAAATATAAAATAAAGATTTTAAGTTGTTCTATGTATAGGGGGGAGGATTGTTTTTACAAAACAGCAGAGAATAAACAGGAAAGCTGTGTAAAGATGGAAAAGCGATCTTGTGTGTGACAATTTCACAGTATTTTGGAAACTTTCTGACAGCTACTGGAGAACAGAAAAGAAGCAAAGGACGAAAAAAAAAGAGAGAGATTGAGAGAGAGAGAAGGGGAACAGCCAGATCTCCTCTCCACAATTATGCAGAAATCTAGCCAAAATTAAATATGTTGTAGATGCAGTAAGTAGGCTGGGGAGAGAGGGTAAGGAGAGACTGAGTATTCTAAATTAAGAACATCCAGTTCATCTTTCCAAGAATAAACCAGATGGAGAAACTGTGACTGGATCAGCTTGGACACTAGCCAGATGAAGGACCAGTTTTTCTGGCAGTCAGGATAAAGGGGAGAGCAACCTATGAGAAGCACAGCAAGGTCCCAGACAGATGAAGATGTGGGTAGCCCAGGAGCAAGGTCAGCCCTGCCTTGGGTCCTGGCCAGCTCACCCGCAGCCAGATGGAGAACAGCTCATGCAGCAGTCAGGCCACTGACTTCAGGAGCCATCCCACCTCCCGTGCAAACAGCAAGCCTGTGGGGTGTCACACAGGGAAGGAGGCTGGTAGGAGAAGGAACTATCATTTCCACTGGATGACTCTACTCTTTAGAAAGGGTTTAAGGATTCAGGAAGTTAAATCTAGCAAGGATGCAACAGAGGCACTTGCATTCTGTTGTTTGGTACAAGACACTGAAGCTCTATTTTCTATTTTTGACCTTGGCCAAATATCTTGCCTCCTGAAGTGCAAAAGAAATACAATATTATATAGTCAAATTGCCCAGTGTTTTCAAGATCACCAGTAATATTTATTATAGGCCCAGTCTCAAATTTGACTGCTCCTTAGAGAACTTAAAAGTAGCATTCATATTATTATTGCTATTAAACTAATTAAAATGTTTGATCTTTATTTCACAGGGAAAAAAACAAAACATTTTTCAGTGTTCACTTAAGATAAAAAGTCTGGCATAACTTTCATTAGTATAGTACTGTAATTTATTGGTGTTACTGTTGTTTTAATTCCAATATGACAAATTGAAATAATACTTAAACTGCAGCCCCAAAACAGCACATTTGACTATTAGGCAAAACTTTTCTCCGTGTCTTGGTTTTTTATATGTGAATATTTTATAAGTTGTAAATTTAAATCTTCCTTTCTGTTCAACAGAAATGCCATGCCTGTATCGAAATGCAGATTTGAAATCTGAATGTTTACACCATAAAACTGTGCAAAGATGCATGAGATGATAGTGGAAATCTGAGTTAGTAAGTCTAGAAACTAAGATCCAGAGGTGATATACATGTAGCTTCTTTCACAGCTACCAATGTACCAAAGGTACCAAAAGGCTGGGTTTATCTGCCTGGTTACACTTCTGACCTCATGTGATTGTATGTAACCTCATAAAATTGATCTATTTTGCAATAAAATGACAGACTTTGGAATAGCGATAAGTATAGCTTTTTATTTTATCCCTCATCTTAATCTCAGTGATGAGTACTGTATGTGCTAAAAAGCTAAACATGTCCTAGTATTCAGGGCCCCTGTATGCTGTGGAGGATTCTCTAGTGATGGAGGTTACCTGGTTGGAGCATGGAAGATCACTGAAACTGTTATGAAGAGGAATATCAGAGCTAAACTTAATAAACAGTGTACCCATAGCTATGTAGTTCTGCACAACATTATATGGACTTGCCAGTTTGGGTTCTTCCCACATTGGTATCTCCATTTTACCATCTCTATAGTATCATAGTTTCCCAGTGAAGTAAATTCTTAAATCCAAATATTGCTTCACATCTTTGCTACCATCAGTCTGGACTGTATTCGTTACGAAGAAAGTAGTCATTTCAAGATTTACAGCTCATTAGATTAAACTATGTTACAGAAAACAAAATCAAATGGCATATGCCATTATAAATTCTGTCTTACAAATATGCTCCAGGCCAAGCCTGGAGAGAATAATTTCTGCATTGTCCCCCACATGGCTCTATATTAATTGAAAAAAATATCTACTATGCTGGAGTCTACCAAGACAATCAGTTAATCAGAGTTCTGTTGTCAATGACCTATTGGCTGACTTTGGAAAAATTAATCAGTCAGTCTGTGATCCTATAAATTGACTTCAAGCATCTTCTTAGGACCATTTCTTTCAAGAAAGCAAGCACAGCTTCTAGCTCAGTAGAGTTACGTCATTGCTTATAACAGGTTACAGGCTTTGTGTTGAGAAAATAACACATGCTCTAGGATTTACCAGGCTTTGTCTGGATTCATCTCTGAAGATCTTTTTTAGTTTGTTTAACCCTAAAAGCAATTATCCAACAATCAGATTAATAATTATCTGATTTTATTTTATCTTTGTTTGGCTTTGTAAAATTGCGTAACTATGTATACACATGCATATGTGCTTGTGTGTATAGCTATATACATTTTGGTAGCTGCTTGATATTCATATTCAGCAGCTTTTTGGTGTAGAATGAACTGTCGATGACCCTGGAGTGAAATGCTGCATAGAGGAGGGGAGGCACAGGGTAAGAGCAAAGGCCTTAAAACTATGGGCATAGGATGGTACCAGAGATGAGATACCACTGTTTATGAAAAGAATGCAACCTGATAACCTGGGTAAACATGTAAAACATACCATATATAGTGCATTTGGATGTGATGTGGTCCTGCAGACCAATGAAAAAAGAGCAAGGTACTACAAAGGTAAAAAAAACTCGCCTCAGGCAATGAGGGGGAAGATGCTATCCCCCCAACATTTAGCTCCTTCCAGTGAAAGGCTAGGGATGCTGCTGAAGTTTTGGTGTAAAATTTCCCTCAACCCACACTGAGGCTATTGAACTCACCACCCAGCAGGGCACTAGAGAGAGTGAACACTTCACCAAAGAAAAGGGGAGCATACTAGGAAATTTGAGCATATTAATTTTAATTGTATATATGAACTACAACTTATTAAGATGATAATTGGGCTAATAATAATTATTATTTCTTTAGACTATTGAGACTTTAACTAGAGTAACAAAGTATTGATTTTGAAGATAATGTGTGTTTGTTGCCATTTGTTCATAACAAGATTTGGGATTAATTAATTCAGAGGAATCCAAGCAACGTGCTCTACAACTTGGACGCACCAACCTGGTAGCACAAGTATGCATGTACCACAGTGTTTCAGAGTTTGAGATTCTTTGTTCATCAGATGAGGTAATGTTTGTTCTATAGCATGAAGTTTTTAAGATTTTCAAGCAAAAAAGTAAATGCTTACGAGTAGTTGTTTATACGAATTTGTTCAGCATTCTGAACAAAGCAAAAAACGATTTAGCATACACACAGGCATACAAAATATAGGTAATAAATGAAAAAGAGAATGTTGCCTTCTCATTTCAGTTAAGAGATTCAAGAGGAAAATTTTAAGACATTAATAGCTTCAGTTTTGCAATCTCTTCCTAGGTCAAAGCATATACTCTGCATGTTCAATTATTAGAAGAAAAAAATAAGCTTCATTAATTTAGTAAACTTTAATCTGATTATTATAAGCAATAAACTAAGTTATCCAAAAAATGGGATGCAAACAATGTATCACATCAACTGATTGAAGTAAAAAATTGTTATTTTCTCCTGGTTCATAAAACTTTCTGGAACCTATGTGGTAGGAACATTAACACTCAAATATTTCTTCTTTAACACAGTAAATAAATTCAGCTTGTAGTCTAGTAATGATATTTCCAGTGAAAGTTAGATGATTTTGTCCCTAAATGCCCAAAGAATCTCTGATACAAATATCACAGATTAATTTTTCTCCATTAATTTATCTGACTAACCAGCTACAGTGGATATGTAAAGTATAATATGCCAGTAGGACTATTTCAGAAAGGCCATCTTCAACAAAAGCAGAAACAAGGTATTCAGAATAATATCTTAAGATTCATTAAACAAGGTAGTAAGGCTTTCTCATCTTCTGTTTTTAATGTCACATAACACAAAATTTACATATTATAGCTTAGTACTTTTTTCAACCTAAAATTTTACAATCATTCTTAAAATAAGCAATACAGAAAGGGAATGTAGAGCTGTTCAAAACATAATTTGTAAGTAATAATATTAACATTCCCTATTACAAGGAATAATATTCATTCTCTAGAGGTCAATGATAAGACATTTCATTTTTAGTTGTATTTGACTTTCTGCCCTTTTTGCTTCTAAGGCCAATACATTGTCACAAACCAACTCACTCTTTGATATTACGTCTTAACCACTTGATTATATTTCAAACTACTAGAAATGTAATTCTGTAAAAATTAAGGGCACAGCTCAGGAAATAAATTTATTCTGAAGTGCTACCCCACTAGGTTAATAATATTATTAGTTTTTCATATTATGTGCAGTAATGTCTTGAAGACTCTAACAAATAGCATTTTTTGTTGTGTTAGGTACTATACATACAGAGAAAAGAGTAAGTTCCTTCATTCAAAAAAATACGTGATCTAAATATTTCAATGAAAAATGAGAGGTTCTGCTGCTCTTTTTAAAGGTTAAGTCTGACATTCATAAATTAAAAAAAAAAAATTCATCATCTGTATATGATATGTTCATTTTAAGCATAATCAGGACAATATCAGAAAATGGATTTTTCTATCAACAGTAAAAATAAAGCTTACAAAAGTTTGTATGTTCAGATCAGAATACTTCCACTGCAATGAACTTGCCATCTTTGAATTGTCCAGTATCTGTGAGTCTGAAAAGCTGGAGATTTTCCAAGAGCATATATTTGTATAAGATTTTGAACATTCTGATCAGTGACTCTAGCAGATCGGAAACAGGAAAAAAAAAAGTTCTGACATCTCAGCTTCTGTGTTTTGTCATTCAGGAAGTATAGCTACAAGTACAAATGAAAACTAGAAGTTTAGATTTTCACAGATATTTTTAAAAGTCAAAAATTGTGTATCTGTGTCTACTTTGTATTCAGTTCTTGATTAATTCAAATTACTCTCCTTGTCTGTAAGAAAAAATAAAAGTTATCTAGGCCTTTTATACACAAAAAATGCATTTTGACTGTATTTGACTGCATTTCTACCATATTGGTCACTTATACAGGCTTACAAGCTATGTTATTAATAACCTAATGTAATTTCCAGCCTTCTTTATCTAAACTGTAATAAACTTAACAGGGATAACCACTTACAACCATCTTTAAAGATATTTGTGCATGACCATGGGTTCCTCTGAGAATGTTTACGTCCATGACTTTCAAGCTTATTTATGTTCAGAAGAAAATTAGAATAGATCCAGTATCAGTACAGAAGTCATTACAGAAATGTTGGAATAGCCACACTGGATGAGGCTAAGGTCTAGCTAGAATAGGAGCCAGACTTCAATAGTTGGTAATGTTAACCTGGTCCAGGAAGTCATAAAAATGCTGTAGTAAGTGATTGTAGGACAACGATTCCCACTTCTTTTTCTGAACTATCTGTATCGAGAACCTGATCAAATCCTTAGGTGGTTTCAGGTTTCTCCAACCTTATCTTGAAGACAAAGAAAGGCAAAAAATGTTTCCTACGGAGCAGGGTAGATCTGGAAGAGAGCTCAGGTTTTTCAAATGTTGGTAATACTGCACATTGGCCTGAATAACTGAAGCCTTTCCACAAAATGAGTAAGTTGAAAGTATGTGTCGTGATACCCACTACAAGGGGCAAGGGACTCTGCTGGGGCACAAGGACTGGTTAGCCTGCACTTTTTGAAGAAATGGAGAGTAAGTTAGGATCTGAGCAAATAACTCCAGCAAAGTTCTAATACGTAAAAAAATGATAACTAAAAATTTACTATCTGACTCATAGCATTCAAGATTTGGGTTCAGAATTGTTCTATTTCTTGGTTTTGGAGCAGCTGCATTAGCAGTCCAGGGAGTGGAGGGATTTCCAAGCCCGATGTAAAGAAAGTATCATAAAGGTGCATACTAAAAGAAAAAAAAAAAATACTCAGCTCTGTGTGGAAGAGTAGTTACTAGGAAAGAGCAACACCATTAGATATGCAGTACCAACATCTCCAAATTCTAGTACATCCAAATTCATGCTCAGGATAATATGGTAATATGTTGTGATTGTTTCTTTTTTGCCAGGCTTGAAAAAAAGTTGTAGATGGAAGCAGATAATGAGGAGTACTATTCACTCCATCAAATTTATCCAGGGTGAGAGAAATAGTAATCTGTTATAAACTAAGAATCAACTATACAAGAAAAGAGACAAAATCAGCTACCTAGTAAAATACAATGATATGAAATATAACTTGATATTAAATTGGAAGGCTGAAAGCGAGTAATTATTTTTAAGTATGGCACCAAATTAAGGAACAGTTGGTATTTGCAAAGAACAGATGTTAAAGATCATTATTATAACCACTGGCAATATTGTATCTTATAATAAGCAATATATTAGCACAAAATAGCGTGGGAGCAAAAAGAAACCTATGTTGACAATACTCACAGTTTTAAAGGCAAAAAACTGTCTTGATTAATGTTAATTGAGATCTTAAAAATATAGTACATACCTTAAATAATCTAACAAAGTCATGCTTTGCTCATACCAAGAGAAAGTAGAAATAAAGTTCACTAAACTCTCTGAATAAAGAAAGAAGGATAAAGAACCATGAGAGTGACACTTTATTATGTAGTGCTAAGTGGGAAAGAGCTTCTCACATCTGCAATGGAGCAGATGACAAATATCATTACTGTGAACATCAATATCAGCATCTAAGTTATACGCACATTTGAACAGCGCAAAGGTACTACTCCCAATGGGAGATGTCACTGCCTGCTGCTAGCCAGCCAAGGAAAAGAATGACATTTCCTGCACCCTGTTGTAAATATACTGTTTTGGAATCAATGGACCATTCAATGGAGACATTAAAGGAAAGATATGAAAATTTAAACCAGTAAAGTATCTACCTCACAGCATAGGTAGCTAATATATGAAACAGGAAGAAATTACTTGCCAGAAAACAAACACACAAACAAAACGTCCAGAAGAGTTTCTGGAAAAAAAACCCACAACTGCTTAAAGATATAATGTGTCCTAGCCTCAGTAACTCTGGGGGAGATCCAAGGGGGGGGAGGGGGGGGAAGGGGGCTGTGTTGTTTTGTTTTGGTCTTTTTTAAATTTTTTTTCCTAGAGTTAAGGACTGTCAGAAGCTGGAAGACTAGATGAGCTTTGAGAAAGAAGTTCTGATAATGGTCTGCCTTGATCCTCCCTCCTTCTTCTGCTTTTTGCCCTTTTTTATCCCCTTACCATTGGTTTACAAATACTTTTGAGACGGTATGCATCTTCTTTTTGTTGATGATAGCAGCAATAACTTAAGTACACAGATTAGGAAGACAGATAAATAAAAGGCCTGGGATTACAAGTTTCAAAACTATAGGCTACTGTTTCTAAAAAATATATATATATCTCCATATAAATGAGAATAAAGACATCGGAGTTTTCCCAGTTTACATGGGAGAACTTCACTTACTTGCACCTTTGTGCAAGGTTTTGGACCATTTTTTTAGGCACTTAAAATATCTTCTACAGCTTGAACTTGACCTGGTAGTCCCAAGTTTGTGTGTTAATATTGCTGCTTATTATACTGATACTTTATTTGTTCCTTTCTTACCTTCTAATAAAGAAATTGAATCTGCAAGGATAAAAAAGAAAGGAGGGGAAAGACTTACATAATGTAATTCATACAAAAGTGCTGTAAGTGGCTCATTTAGATATAGTTTTGACATATGGGCTAAATTAAGAATTTAAATAGTGCAATGCATCTTTTAATGCAAAAGAAAGAGTATAAATGGGACTCAATTAATGAGCGGAAAGTGTAAAAGACATTCTGGAAAAGCTATAAATTGCTTACTAAAATAAACCTGCAAAATTAATAGATAATGACTCTTGCAGCTCACTGTCATGTCCTCTTAACCACAACATCCATCAGAAAAAAACACCCTTACACCCAGTTATTCTACTTATTGAAGCTGCTTGGGTGAACACTCTGATAAGGATAGTTGAAAGTCTCTTAAATTGCCAACACAGAGGTAAAACAGGACTTTGGATAAAAAAAGTTAATCCTTCCAGCCCCATGTGGTCACACGTGGCTCCCTGCTTCTGAAGTAACAGAAGCATCTATCAGCAAGCTCTGAATCCTCAAGGTGAGGGGATGGCTTCTGGTCCCTCCTCCTGCTCCAGGGAGGGTCTGCCTGCCTCCCAGGTCGCTTCTCCTGCAAGAGGAGACGGCCTGCAGATGGATGATGGACCAGTGCCACAGCAGGCAGCCCTGTGGGAAGGGGAAAAGCGGAGAGATGAGGGAAGGGGCAGGTCTCTGCTGCAATTCAGTGGCACCGGTGTGACAGTTTTTCTTCCCCAGGGCTAGGGAGGAGGGGCACAAGGCAGCAGGACACATCGCTGTGTGTTTAGTCAGAAAATGATTGAGACAACAGAAGGTTTTATTTCCTTTCCTATAACTGTTGATGCTACTGCTGTTACCATATTGCGAGATAAATAATTCACTTCAGGCTTCAGCAATTTTATTTCATGTTTACAGAGGAAAAACTGATGAGGTGTTGTGACTATTTATATTACTGCTGTGAATGGTGACTTTAGCAATAACATCCCAAACCAATGTATAGTTCTGCTTTACATGGTACAAAAGCTACATGTGATAGTTACCATCTCATCTTTTATTAGTGAACTACCATTTAGCTCCTCAAAGAACAGGAGATTTCTTTTTTTTTTTCTTTTTTTTTTTTTCAGACAGGTATGTATAATGTAAAATATTAAGATTATTTCTGTTCTTTGATCTACTGTTATGAAGACTTTTTCTTGTTGCAGTATTATTAATTACTTCTAAGGCAATCTAGCAAAACATGCATCTAATGCTCTACCACTCTTAGATGTGCCTTAGACTTCAATGAACCTTTTTGTATTTTTATTTATTTTATCCGGTTTCTGACATAACTACAGTTCTAGGGTGGGTTTTTTTTCTACTATTTTCATTCTTGATGCTTATCATACACATGGTACTTTCTGATTATCATTTTATATGTCATTTACTATAAGACCATTTCTGAGGTTGCTAGAATACTCTCGTTTATTGTCTACAGAGTAGCTTCTCTGTGCCTTCAAACGTTTCTGAATTCTTTTCCTCATTAATTCTTTTTCTGATTCTGTTTTACACACTGTTGGAAATGGTCATGCACTGACATTTCAAAAACGGACAGGAGAAAACAGAAATTACATCAATAGAAGTAAAACAGGCACAATTTGCCCTACCTTCAGACTGCAAATTATG
Source organism: Mycteria americana (assembly GCF_035582795.1). NCBI lineage: Eukaryota > Metazoa > Chordata > Aves > Ciconiiformes > Ciconiidae > Mycteria > Mycteria americana. Next base: position 114,944,726 of record NC_134366.1, on the reverse strand, counting down.
ATCCGAAGGCTTCTTACTCTGAAACTCAGCAAAAAATAGAGGAAGCCTTTTTGTAGAGGAAATGTAGGCTCTGGCCTTCAGTAAGCTTCCAATGACAATAAGCATTGATATCTTTCTCCAAAGCATTTCAGATTTGGAAAACTCATCTTTTCACTAAATTTCTCTTAAGCAGAAATGTTAACATAATTTTTTAGTCATTTTGTAAGCCCTGTCATTCGGCTACAGTGGGAATTGCTGTTGTTTTAAACTGATGGTGTCTTTGGCAGGGAATGCAAGGGATGTTGTGGGGAGGGCAGGGGTGCAGTACTTCCATGGTGATACTAGAGCAGATTTACAAATTTAGAGAGAAACATGGCAAATTATAAGTCTGTGCTGACATTCTTGGATATAACATCATCTGCAGACAGAACTATCAGAAATTAAACTGTTCATGATAAGCTTACAGAAACATGGACATATGGAGGTCTTTATGTGTACATACTGTTTCTATGTGCTACAGATATCTGTTTTCTTTTTTTTCCCCTGTAACTTTTTCTCCAGAGGAAAGACAGAGAAACCTGGCCACTTCTGTATATTTGCTTTCTTATAACTGCACACATTCACAGGCCTGAATATTTCTATCTATATTTTATCATAACCTGTTTAATTGTGTTACTTTGCTTTGGTTACAGTTTAATAATTTCACATATAAAGCAAAGATGCATTTCTCTGTTTGTTCTGGGAGATTCACGCAACTAAATAACATCAATATAAAGTTTGGTCATTCACACTATTCTAGGGATAAACAGTGCAATGATTTAGATATAAGTTGGCAGTGTGGCGAAATGTGATTGAGAGCAAATATTGGAGTCAGACTCTTGAACGCAGAGGAAAAGCAAGCTGTCTTAAAGGAAATTAAAATATCACAATGAGGGTAACATTTCAAATGGATAGAGATAGATAAAGAACGTTACATCTGAACATTGTTGAACCACCCAGGCAATAAGATCATGTTCTAGAAAGGACAATTGTTCCACAGAACTGAGGAGAAGCTCATGATGCAGAATATTTTGAAAGACCTACCCAGTTATCGTGGTGTTTAATAAAGAACAGCTTAATCATGATAGGGCAGTATATTACAGTATATGACTTTTTATATTACAGTATATGACTTTTTTGATATGCTGAAGTCTGCTAAGAGCATAGGAGAAAGGAAAAGAAAAACATGAAGGAATAGTATAAAGTATTCACCATGAACATCATAGGTAGGACAAAAAAATAATGAACGTCATTCTAAGCAAGAGACTGTAAGGATAGATCTCAGGGGAAAAATTCTAACTTTGAGAATAGATAAGTGTTATTTCTTGGTTATAAAATAATAGGCATTGAGATAGGGGTGATTTATACAGGAGTTTACAATGTGATGTAGCACGAAAAAGTTTGAGGGTGATGGAGGTCTAGATGCAGGAGGAAGTTGTATAATAATATTTGACTTTTAGACCAGACTATTCAAACATCCGTCAGCAATGTTTTAAGTTCAGCTGATTCTGCCTTTGTGTAACGGAATGCTCTAAGGATGCCTTAAGGTCCATCCCAGTTTCATTTCCTATGATTCCAGGGTTCTGGGATATGAGGTCATCTTAACGTCATGTCTTTCAATATCAGAAGGTTGCCAGAACAATGTGTTTTCAACAATGTAATAATTGTCCTTAGCCAATCCTTCTACTTATTATCCGTGACTTAGAGATTGAATTATAATGCATGGATGAAGACATTTTCAGTCTTCAGTAGTTTTTAAAATCATTGAATGAAATGTGGAAGGAAGCACCCTCTTTTTTTAAACTTTATCTCTCTATATTTCTCTGAAATCTTTTAAATCTTCTTATGTCATTGGCCTCAGAATGTGGTTTTTTCCATTCCTGTTCTTGTGCCTTTGTAAGCTCTCATCAACATCAGACAGCCTGGCATCAAAACTAGTAAGGACAGTGATTATGATTTGCACTAGTGACTACAGCAGCTGGACCTCATTTGAAACTCTGGCCCCATTCTGAGTTGATTATAAGATCTGTAAAAACATAATGCTTTCTGTCCTTTCTAGGTCATGAAGACAGCCTAGCAAGGGCCGACATTAACTTTTACGTTTACATCCAATCTTTGTTTTTGAAAATCAGTGAAACAGAACAATCAATAGTTTTTCTTCCTTCAGACAAGTTATTTCACTTCCGGATTAAGATTAATTTAAAAACGTTCCTGAGGCTTCAGACCCTGGTCAGATAGAAATTACAGTTTTAGGAACCTGTCAATGAATGTGCCATTCACTCCTACACAGAGTTAAATAGCTATGTCAAGTCAACCAAACAAAAGAACAAGCCAGGAAGTTTGTTTCAGATATTCACATAAATCCATGTATTTTTACACTAAATATTTGAGACTGATGCCAGAGCATGAGGCTTATTTTTAATACGCAGGTTTATCCATTTTAAATAAAAGACCTTGCACAACTCCCAAATGCTTTTTTTGCTCGAAGATAAATAGCCTAGTGGCACTTATGGAATATCCTAAAGTGTTTTACATCAACAAAAGTTACTAACATAGGTATTTGAGTGAATTTTTATTTCACATTGGATTATTATTTATGTCATCCCTGCAGATATATGACTCCTCTACAACATATTTTCATTAAGATTTAATAGGTTATTCCTAATGAGTTGGCTTCTTTCTATCTTTGCAGTTTTTTCCCATAGTAGCACTTGTTACTAGATAAAATCATATTTTTAAAATAGTGTACCTCAGTGACATTTTGTAGTGGAGAGTGTGTTTCTGAGCTGTTAGCAGAGCAATACTTAGGAGATATCTTATAAAGGTTGGAGCACTCTCTATTTTTCATGCAGTAGTATAATAAGAAACAACATGACAGGCTGAAAGGAAGAACCTTGTAGTGGTAGCTACCTGCATAGAAACGAAAAATGGAGGGAAAGAAGTTGAGCGACCTTGCTCTGTCATATGTGTATCACACTCCCAGATCAATGATCAGTTCTAGCAGGACACAGGCACTTGCCTTAGTGACCTCAACTTGCTGTTGCTGGTGGGTGTCAGTTACCGCTGTAAAGATTAAAAAGAAGAGGTGGACTGATGATAAATAGAAGAGAATGGAGGGGAGAAAAAAGAAAGACAGTTGCATAGAAATCTCCAGACAGGATGAATCCTTGGAGAAGGACTGTTGGCCCAGCCAGTGTCATATTTGCTGAGGTTTCTTTCTTTCTTTTTTTTTTTTTTTTTGGTGTATGTGTATGTACAATTTCATGAAGATTCATTCTCATGCCAAAAACTATATTTCACATTTATGTACAGCCTACCATGCTTTCTGAATTGTAAAAATAAGAATGATTCTGATGAAAGAATAATTGAATTCAGCACTTGCATATCTCTAACACAGAAGTCAAACAAAGAAATAGCTTAGCAATGCACAGCAATACTCTGCAAAGAAAAGGAAACTTGCTTTGCTAATTGACTAAAGATTGTATCAGATACAAGATGAAATAGCCAAACTGTTTTATTCTGGGTTTCAGCGGACTGTGGGTTTTTTTGAACTCCAGTATTGTCAGGTACATGAGTGAATAACTAGATTTGCCCCAAGTTTCTTCATTGTCTGATCTATCAGTTGTGGGTTTGATCCAAACTAGAAATGCCGTAATTGACATGATTTTTATCTGCATTCCATTTTAAAACCAAAACAGCAACCAAAGAACAACTCAAGATGTGAATATTTAATTGCTTCTTCTGTGTAAATGGAAAGCAACCTCAAAATGAGTGATCTAGCTTAATGAAGTATACAGTGATGATAAAATGTGTTAAAAAGATGCAGTGATATAGACATAAAGATTAAAGATATGAAGATAGATATAAAGATAGATATAAAGATATGGAGATAGATATAAAGATATAAAGATGACATAAAGATATAAAGATATAAAATAAGCCCCACATTTCTTCTATAGTTGAGAATTTTCACCTCCCATGTTTACCTAAGGGAAATCTCATGGGGCAGATCAGAAGAACTCAATAGTCACTGCTAAACTGTATTTTAATGTCCAAGACAGGTTCTAATGCTTTATACTTCTAATCCTTTATACTTTCAGCCTGTTTTAACTTTAGTCTCCAATGTCTGTCTTGCTTTTCACTCTCTTGAACATGATGCACAAAAAGAATATTTTATTTCACCATAAAGAGAAGCTTCCCACTTGAATGGTTTATATTGAACAAAATACCTATCCATGTAATTCTGCTTGCTGGATATAATCGTAAAGCACTGTACATGCTTGTTGGGTTTCTCTAATTGAGCAAATATGAATTAGCATGAGCAAGGGCTATAGTCTGGTTCTAAAATATTCTTGTGGGTGATTTGCACATTATATCTTTGACTGTCACTTGCTCTTCTCTTTAGTGGTTATTCCTTCTTTTTCTGCACTCACTGGATACAGGCAGCCTCATGTAGCACCAGGAGATTATGCTCTCTGCCAAGCAGCATGTCTCTGCCCTGGAGGATGCTGAATAGTGCATCTGAACCAGTTAGGAGGACAGATCAAAATCTATGCTCTTGCTGGGTTGCCTAGGGTACTTACACCCTCACCAAACAGACAAAGGTTTTGAATCTTTTATTTTTCTCTTAATGACCCTTTCTCTGCTTGTGAGAGCTATAGCTATATCCTGCTCTGTATTCAGTTTTGTGGCAGAACCATGCTTAGGGTTATATAAATAAGAGTTATGGAAATAAAGTAAGTATGTGCCAAGACCCTGGAAATATATAGGCATGCACAAATATGCACCCATGTACATACATACGTGCACAACTATTTGCATCCAAAATCAATACTGCCAAGCGTTGTTACTTCTTCCTGCAAACAGGAAAACAGAATTTCAGACAGATCATCCTGAACATGGCAAAGATTAGTTAACCAAATATATGGTTTAAAGGCTAAGACGCATGAATCACGTGGAAGTTGACTGCGTTTATCATGAAAGTGGACTGTTATCAATGCAAGCAGGCATCTGACACTATTCATTTTGATTTACTCTGCTGGGCTTTTTTACAGATGTAAAATCATTTTACCAAGACAAATGTAATGGTAAATATAACAAACTAAATGCTCATTGTATGAGAAAAGAAATGGTGTCGGGATCTTGCTGAAGAAGTAAAAGCCCCATAAGATATAGCTTTCATCTCTCCTAAAAGATAGACTCCAAAGACTGAAGGAAAAATAGAGACCTTTCTGGAAAAAAAGAAGCAGGGATGAAGGTGCAGGGACAGGGGGAGAGGGCCAGCCCTGCTGGGGTGAAGGTTCATTCCCCCCCCCCAAAAAGCAGCTCAGCAAACAGTGGCAGATGTCACCCTGACAGGGAAAGTGGCAAGCGGCCATCTCAGCTCTGCTTGTAACTTCTTTCACAAGAGTCAAGCTGCTTTTTCCACTCCATTCAGCATGTTTGTGAGTGCTGGGTTTGTTCAGAAGACAAAAAAGGGCAAGAGCTCTAGAAATCAATAGAAGGTCAGAATGGCAATCTTTTTTGCTGGGTCGGGCTTCCTTTTATACTGTGACATCTGGCGCCATTACCACAACAAATTAGAGCAATTCAAACCACCAGCAGGGGAAAGTGGGTTTTGTGTTTTTCATACAGCAGAGCTACAACTTTGAGAACAGAAACTGGGGCTCCCGATGATTCAGCATAGCAATAGATTTGCTACACTTGTTTTACAGATTCATACGGCAACAAATGTAATCAGTGATTAAGTTAAAGATGTCCATCCTTCAGCACAGCCTCCACAAAAAGAAGAGAAGAAATAATTACACTGATGAGTCTGCACTTCATTTTCAGCCTGTTACAGCATGAAGCACTAACAGTTCCAAGGAGGCACGCTGCAGAATACATAGCATGCCTCCCCTTCCCCCATCTGGCATTTTAGTATCTGTGGCTAATGTAATTGCCTTTTATTCTGTATTCCAGTAAATAATAATGCATATTTTACTTACAGATAAGGGTTTAGCTTCCTCAGACTATTTGGAACATTAAGTCAGTTACTGATATTAAACATTTTTGAATATTTGGCCATTTTTAAGCTTTAGTGTTCATATTCTTCTCCATTTCCTCCTATACTTAAATAGAACCAAATTCTTTCTACTGCCTGCAAACGGGAGAGCTGCAGAGTTAATACATCTTCTAGGTACATTAGCTGCAGGCAAAACTGGGTCTTACACATGTAATCTATACTTGTTAGTGGGACTCTGTTCAACGGTAAAACAATTTATTGTGTCAAATTGGACTGAATTTCACTTTCAGGGGACTTCTACAGCTTTTATTGTTCAAATCTTTCCTCTGTAAGAATTCAGTTTTCATTTTGACTGTATAAGCTTTCTTTACAAAACACACCTTGCTGTGATCTTTCATTCAAGCAGAAAAAATGGGTCTTGATGAGTTTGAGCAGAACTGTATGTGCAATACCAAGGTCCCTGCTCCATTAATAGGAAATATCACCTTCTTAATATCACAGACATTATGCTGCCCTCCGTTAGCTCAGCATTTGTAAAAATATCCCTTTCAGGTATAAATCTCACCTTCAGCCCGAGAGCTTATTCTGACACATCTCTGACACTCCGCTATTGGGCTGACGGTCGGCAGATGATGCCTTTCACTTGTAGTGCTGAGTTACATGTTGTTCAAATCCATTGCACTGTTTCTCTCAAACTGCAGATTGTTTGACTGGCTACTATACACTTACAGAGGGCTCCTGAATAGATTTATAATATAAAAAATAGGTTCTTGAAAATATATCTTTAAGAATACCACAGGTACCCTTTAAACAGAGATGAGTCATTTGTTCATGCTTTGATATGGAAGAACTGCACTCAGTGCAGACTGAGTAGGACTGAAGGACCTAAAAGTTGAGTTCCAGTGACACCATAAAATTAATCCATCACTAATCATGGAGTAACTGTCCTAACTCTACCAATAATAACAACTTCTTTTTTTTTTTCTTCCTTTTATATCCTCAATTGCAAGTTTTTAATTTTCCAGAATTGTGATCTCATGAAAATAACGTGTTACTGACTTAGTTCATAGGGGCATGGTGCAAAGTTTTCACCCTGCTGTGTATTAGCTCTTATCTGCCAGTGTTTTCTCATTACATCATCTGCAAGCAGACATGATGTTGTTTTCTCAACACAACCCTTGATACTGAAGGATATCAATCATCAAACAGATCAACAGAATTTTAAAAAGCTGTTGGGAGACTGGTAAATGCTTCCTCATCATCTAGATTGTTAGGAAAAAAAAAATCTTTCATTACTGGTTATCCAGAAGACTTCAAACACCCCTTTAAGATGAAGACCTCATTATGGAGAGATTATTGTTCATATAACCTGCAAGTTGAATCACTGTAACTAGTTCTTTGTTCTGTTTTGTTTGTTTATTTTTCATGGAGCTGGGCATAATCTCAGAAAGATGAATGCAAGCCTGTTCTGGTGGAATTTTACTGTAAATCCACCCACTTTATACCACTATTTTAGGTGCTAATTCATAAAACTGCCAAAGCTGATATGTGAGACTTAGTTAACAGAGATTGCATCACTTCTTTTCTCACAAAAATAATAGTGGTAAAGATAAACCAAGACTTCCACCATTAAGTATAATCTAATATTTACTTGCCAGAATAAGTCAGGCTGAGCACAGACTTGCAAATACAGAAAACAAAACTGAATTTACCCAGATATGATCTGTTTATCCATTCATCTGATGCAAAGGGTCACACTACCAAGAGTAATTTACAAGCTGATATATGTCTGCATTTGGCCATTGCCAACACATGGGATTAGTATGATGAACCACTTGAATTATCAACAAAAGTCTGTGAATATTGCTTATTCAGAATGTGGCAAGCACTGATGGATTAATGTATTTTAAAAGGGCACTATGACTTCAGCTAGGTAAAACAGTTACCAAGTTGAGGAGTTTACATTTTATTTAGTACAAGCTGTACCATAACTTGTTTATAATGACCAAAAGTCTTAACTTCAAATGACATCTAAAAGTAAATGTTACATCCTCTAGTGGTCAGCTCAATCTAAGAAAAAACATCTTAACATAGTGGATATGCTATATTCATTTATTAACATATATCTTACCTCTTTGGAAGTACTCATGTAATGTCAGTTTAGGATCAGTGTCAGCACAAAAGTATATAGGGCTTTAAGAGAATTGCATTTCACAGAACATATTTTTACCTAAAGGCATTTACTTAATGGAACTATTTATTTCAGAGTCAATATTCCTTGTCTTTATTGTTTCATTGGAATATACAGAATCCTGCAAATAATTAATGTCAGTGAGCCCTGAGGAGAGGAGCAAAACTATCTAGGGGCTCCTCTACGATACATTATTTCATGACTTTTGACAGTGACAACTTCCTTAGAGAAATGATGTTTTAGGATACTTGTTTTGCGTATTTATTTCACATTCAAAATGACATTAATTTTACTTTTGCTACAAAGAAACCTACCATTTCCTGAACACGCTGACAGAATGTGAATCATATTCAAGGTAGATAACACTTTACTATTCAAAATGCCTGTCAACCAAGATAGCACTTTATTAAGTTCTTTCATCTAGCCTTCCTCCTAGCTATTCCCCTTTAAAAAGATGCCTTTTAAATGATCTGTAATTAATGTTAAACTGGTCTGGTTAGAGCAGAGGAAGAGATGCTGATATGATCGATATCACAACACTCTTTTCTCCAAAGCTGAATCAAATGACCTGTGAAAAGTACTTTGTACTCTCTATTTTTATAGCCTTGCACCTTCAGATCTGAAGACAGTGAGCAGAAAGTGTAACCTGGACCTAAACCAAAATGGCCTGTCCATCAATATCCAAAACTAAGATTACCAACCTGAGTAGTTATTACAACCAGTAAAGCAGAAATACAGTTCAACAGACGAATCACTCAGATGCTAATGCTAAAATGGAGGGATTAAAAGGAATGCATTTATTTTATTAAAATAAAATTATTTTGAATGAACTTTCACATTAAACTCTTACTCATTCTTACTAGAACACTGTACTGCAGAGCTTACTGAGATAGGGGATCATAAGACGTTTTCAGGTGTATAATTACTCTCATTATTTATTACTAGGTATCTTTCTAAGTGTTTTCCTTTTTTTTTTTTCCCCCATTATATACTTAGAGTGCATTGGTTCTCTCAGGGAAAACCAAAGCTATGTGCATTCACATGCAGAAACATTCTTCTCATTCACTAGGGTGGATAGCCAGGATTATTGTGCAGGTAAAGGTAAAGGCTTGTAGAAAGCCAAGGCAGAAAATCTCAGCTCAGATGTTCAGGGGCAGGTCACCTTTCCAAGGGTAGGAATAACCGTCCTTTCACCCTCAGGACACAGACAGTCAAGGTTTCCCTTCTCTAGTGCATGAGAAACACACCTGCCTGAACACGAGGTTTTTCTACTGATTTGTTGTAGAAAATTACAATAATGGTTATTAAGCTGACTTTCACAGAGAAGGAAAAAAAATCTGTAATTTTTTGTTCTGTATCTGCAGAGTAGCAGTCATACACTGTCCTCATAACAGTAGTCTGGCACAAAAACAGCCTAGTTTTGCTGTGGGCTTACAGCCAAACATTTTGTGCAGGCTAACAATAGAAAATGATTTCATAGGCACAGGGTCTGCCCTGAGCTCACCCAGAGGCTTGAAGTCATTCACATGAGCTCCCTGTTCCACTCTGTCCTTTCCCCCTTGTGCCCTTCATTGACATCCAGAATACAAACCTTCTTGACTAAATTCAATATTTATATGAAGCTTTCTCTTGCTTGCAACTGACAGATTTCCAGTGTCTTCAAGTACTTAGCTAAAACCTCAGTATGAAAAACTGGAATTCTGAGACCCGACATAATCAACATACCATGCATTTGCCAAATGGGATAAAGGGTACCTTCTTCAAAATGGACAAATTAGTTTTCTGTGTTCAAGAGCATACTACTTTTAAATGAGTTTTAGCCTTTGGATTTCAGGTTAATGTAGTGAAGGTGTTGGGTGCCATGAAGAACCCTCCTAAAACTTTAGTTCTCACCTGGCAACACATGTACATGGATGCAGTGGTGAGTCACACAGGTCCCATTTCTCAGACCTGACCGGGAGGTGTTACTGAAAGAGACTTACTTTCTTCACTCCAGGAAGAAGAACATGAAAAGTGGGATTTCCCAGCTGTTAAAGCACTAGCCAAGGACTCAGGCACTTGGTATTAAAATGTGATACCTGATAGAAACTGCCTTTTTTGTGTGTCACATAGCCCTTCTTTCACCGCTCCCTAACTCCACAAGCTGTGCACTACGTGGCTGGAGTCACGGCTCCAAGGGAAACTTCTCATTGATATCTTTGGGATCCAGCCAGCCACTTGCTATGTGTAGTGAGTTTGGACCTCTAAAGGAAAAGGAGAATCCTTTTCCATCATGGTCCTTTGCAAATTCATTTACTTGTTTGAATTTTGCCTATCAGGAGTGGAGAAGTAGCACACAATCTATGTTTCATACAGCCAATGGTAAAGTGAAAATTTCAAATGCTTAAAAAGAGGGCAATGCAAACTTTTTCAAGATTGGTTATCAGATCCAAGGGGAAGCTAATAAAGCTTTTCTTCAAAGCTTTGTGTTGTTAGGGGTTTGTTTGCTTGCTTTGTGTGGTTTTAGTTTGTTTTTGGTTTAAATCTGCCTATTCCAATGAATGTGGAAAATCCTGAAGTATGACAGCTTCCCTTTTAACAGACAACTTCAGCCTCCCAAAATAGTTCTGGTTTTAGCAGATAAGGGTATCATTTTTATAATAATATTTCATAGATATTAATTTCTTCCCAATGCAATTTCTTTGGCTAAATCTGTAAAAACAAGGAACAGTTCGCAATGAACTGTGTCCCAACGTGTGACAGCTAAATCGTTTCCTACCTGGCTTGGTGACAAAGAAAGACTGAAACCGTGACTAGGTATTCCTAACACAGATTTGAGATTAGTCTTAATAACTGGGTGCTTTATCTCCCCAGATTTTTAGAAGTAACCTGTAAGGCTTAGTTGGAGAGTTTTGTATACTCTCCCTTCCCTTTTTCCTTATCTTTCAGTTAAAGAAAGGAAAAAGTAAAATTTCATAGCACATTAGCTTTTCCTTTGTAAGTTTTCCTTTTAGCGTGCTGCTTGTTTTTCTCTCTTCTCCATTTCTAGTACTTATTTAGCTTCAGCTCAATGAGAAGATCTTAATTTCAAGGGACAGAAATGGATGGGTGAATTGGTGATTGTAACTTAGTTTGCATCCCACAAGTTTTCCTCTGGTTTTAATTATCCAGCATGGTTTTTGCATATTCATATTGCCTTTTACACAGCACTGGTACAGTAATTCAACCACATTTGTAGTATACTCTACAGCATTTTCAGTAACTGCTGCTATTTATAGCAACAGTTGATGCTAAGCCTTTGGAATTACTGTAAAACAAAAAGGCTGTGTTTTTCTCAAATATTACGTGGAACGATGGTTATTTTCCCCTGAGACTGGAACATCTAAATGTGTTTTCAGATATAATGTCCCAGTTTCCTCATTCCTATTGAACATATTGAACCTCATTCCTATTAGTGATGAACATATAAAGTAGAAGGCAAAAACTGTGCTAATTTGCTTTATGGACTGAGAAACACTTCTTAAAGTTGTAGAATCATGCCTGTGGTGTATCTCAGAGGGAAAAAGATTAGATTCCAAGGAAAGTGAAAAGGAGAGATGCATGTAGATGTTCCTTTTTACACCCATACGATACATATCGTGAAAAAATAAAGAACGTATATGTTTTAATTATATTTACAAACAGAACATAAATTTGATTTGAATGCATTTTATCTGAAAGTTTTGTTCAAATTAGGCTATATTCTCAGCTGTGAATGTGATAAACTTGCCACAGGAAGTAAAACAAAATATGTCATACATTTAATTGAGCACCCTTGCTTGAACACTGCAGGACTGCTGTGAGAGCTTTTATAGACTTTGAATCCCATGAGTCCTGAGTTTTCTGGTGCTGTATATGGATATTCTCTGTTTCTGTCTGAGGTACATAAGATATGAACTTCCCCCAGCGACTCTGATAATCCTTTGGCACCAAAATGCCCAGAATGACTAGGTCTTAGAAATAAGGTTTACTTTCCCCAGACATCTCCAGCAGCTCTGGCTGAAGATGAAATTCTTTTAGCTTTACATTTAAAGATTTCAAGAATTTGTGGCAGGTATGAGTATTACACATACAGGCACTTTGCTCATACGTGAAAGCAAATTGCTGTCAAACTACATGAGAAGTATCAGACAAAAATGATAAACAACAAAACACCCTTCCCTGCCTTAGTGGTCTCATTGCTCTGAAGTGTTCTGGGATAATTCTGGGAGCATACTCTTATGTATTCTCTGCATTTCAAGGGTTCTGTAAAATCAAATATCTTCTGCACTTGTACCCTTTCTCTTGTCATGCCCGGTCTTATAATTAAACCAGAGTAGCATTCTACCTCCTCTCTACCTCAAGACCATAATTTCCCAAATGCATGAAATCAATCATTTTCTTTTCCTTTTCAAAGCTTTCTCCATGCATTTGTAGATTTTACGCATTTTGTCTTATTTCCCCAGTAATGTGTTTTTGCCATTCTGTGTCTTCCTTACAAAGTTTCACTGCTCAACTTCTAGCCCCACAAAAGTTATATTCTCACTGAGACAGATATCGTAATAATCCCTCTGAGAGCATACTGATTCCAAAGGGCATCACCTTTGCCTGATGAGAACACAGGCATGATGATCTCTTTGTCCCTGTCCCAATAAAGATTTGTTTCAGCTTCTCTTTGCCAACAGGAGCTTCCACATTTGCTGAAAAATTCAGTGATACAACAGGTAAAAAGAAAATGAATGGAACTTCAGAGCCTGTATCTGACCTCATAAACTGTTCTGGCATATTGGTTTTGTTTGGTTTGCTTGGGGAGTAGGAGGTGAGCTGAAGTTTTGATTGCTGGGCGCTTCATCCTCTTTGATGTTTGGGTTGCATGGAATTCAATGTTTCAAAATATGCCCTCCTGGCACTTCTCATTCCTGGCCATTCAAAGTACAAATTATGCAGCCAGATTTGTTTTGTTTAAGGGAGTTTCAGTATTTTCCTGCTTATGACAAAATCCACTAGCCAGAAGAGGAAACTTTATGCTAGAAATCAGTCTCGTTTTTTACACTGACAATAATTAAACACTGAAATCCTATAATCAATGTGCTGTTGAATTCTGTCTCTGCAAGTCTTTAAATTAAGACTAAGGACTTTTCTAAAACAAATGTTATAACTCCATCAGATGTTATCTATGCTCACAGATTACAATACTAAGTAACAATGTAAAGCCTTAAGATAGATATAAGAATTATGGGAGAAAATCTGTCACCTCTGCAATTCAAAAGGTTAGATTAAATGACCAAAAATTCTAATCCAGTGGCTGGAAATGGATTACAGAATAAGGATGCCTTGCCATCTCTTTGTAACCTGGTCAGTCTTACCTTTGAAGAGAGCTGTAAAAGGTACTGCAGAAGATGCCCTCCACACCACAAAAATAAGCCTTTATTTGGAGACAATCTGAGCTGCTACTGAGATTGACCTTAAAGGAGCTTTTCAGCAAGAGTGAATAACTGCAATGCTGAGATATCATTGCTGAAAATATGGTATATGTAAGAAGGAACATTTTAAATTCATTCAGCTTTCTTCTCACTATTGATTTTTAGCTAGTTACTTTTTTTAGTTGTATAAATTTATTTTAGTCCTGCCTGACTTCCATAGGTATCATTTTTTAAGTTCCTGAATAGTTATTTCTTCCTTCAGGAAAGGAAGTCATCTTTGTGTGTGTGTGTGTGTGTGTGTGTGTGTGTGTGTGTGCCTAACAGAGATTTCATGCAAGAGTAACTATGAATTTCCTTTCTAAAGTCGAAATTGTATGCAAGAGAAAATACCTTTACAATGGAAGAAAAGATCAAAATTGTAATCAGCTCCCCTATCACTGCTTTTGCTGTTCATTTTGGCAATGAGGGAACCTTGGATTTTCTCTACATTAAGGATAGAGGACCCCAGAAGGATTCCAAGCAATCATTTAACTGCAGCAGACCTCTTAGGAACCCAGACATCCCTAAACTTGAAAGCAATTGTTAAGGTGAATGTTGCCCTTCAGAAGAGTCAAAGAAAAACGATTGGATGTACATGATCCATATGTTGCAAAAGTTTAGTCTTTAGGAACAATATGGTACCTGGCAAATCAGTATCACAATGTTTGAGAAATGCTGTTTAGAGAGTGGAACGTAGTTGGTTTGAAATCTAGTTCTTGATTCTGAGATTGTTGCCTATCATTCAGTTGCTGCTGCTTCAATACAAAATCTAAACACTGCAGATCAAAGAATGACACAAAGTATATTAGGACAATACTGTACACTCATGTACTTTAAAAAATGCAAGATATCCCTATACTGAGTTAGTATTATTATCAAGATTAAACAAGTAAAAGGGAAAAATGAGAGAGCAGCAGATGCAGTTGCAACGCTGTCAAAGGAGAATGCAAATCTGCTTCTTATATTACTAATTTATTTTGTATTCAGGATTTAGAATTTACTGATGAATCTTTTTGTCACATCATCCATCACAGCCTGGCACTAGAGAGAAGGAAGATAGAAAAATTAAAAACCTGCTTGTTACTGTAAACTAAAGAGCATGAACAACATCCATCAAAGACAGACAGATGGAAGATAAAAAGTGTTAGCCGGAGCCAAGTGATCTATGTCGATTTTCTTTTAAACATTTATTAAAATGCTCTAAATGCAGATACACTTTATTTTGCTAAATATTTATTGTTATTTCTTCTGCTGTGGCCTGGAAACTGCAAATAATGATAAATTAATTGTAAAGGTCTGTAATTTTACTCTTCCTTTATAAAAAGATTTACATCTTCTGCTGAAGTGCTATTTTTTAACTCTGAATTAGCAGAGATGCATCCTATATCAGCTGTTAAGTAAGATGCTCTTTCCTTTTCTTTGCTGAGAGAGTCACAGGACAAGGCATCTGTCATTAGTGGAGGACAGATACTATACAAGGGATCTGATACAAAGCTAGCTGCTGCCAGTGGAAGTCTTTTCATTGATTCAGTAGGCTTTAGATCAAACTAGAGATCAACTCCTGTGTACCCTCAAACCATAAATATCTGAGCTTTTACTTACAAAGAAATACAGATATTTACTTCTTAAGAGGTAGTCTGAATGCCAGTCTATTTCCAAATTGGAGCTAATGCAACCGTATCCTTAGATTATGCAGTATCAAAATATATACCAGTATGAGTTGTCTTTGTAGATAAAATTGCAAGATGTATCATTTATGATAGCAGTGCTACTGGGTCTTAGACAGCAAGTGCAAGGAAGGGGTAAAAGTGTAAAGACTGTGCTCTGACACATAATGCACAGTGGGAAACCTCTAACAAAGGAAACCCAAGTGTGCATTAAACAAAATTCAAAGGGCCTTGCAGAGATGCGACTCAAGAAGCTCTACCCAGCAACTGCACTAACAAAGTGGAAGGGAATGGGGAGGACCTCTTCTGGTTACAGGGGAAAGAAGAAAGAAGTGTTTTTGAGGGACTTCATAACTAAACCAGAGCAGAAAAAAAGTTAGGAGGTTTGAGGAGGGTGAATTGAAGTCAAAGAAAATGTCACAAGCTTAGCGCATGTGCATGTTGATAAAGGCAGGGGGATTACGTGAAAACAAAAAAGAAGAGACTTGCCAGGTCATTGTAGTCTAGAGCAATGTGATACATCTACCAAGGAGGGAAACAAATACATGTAAAGTAATAGGTTTCAAATTAGTTTTAACCTAGCAGGAAAAAGATCTATGTATCAATACAGGCAGCATGTTGAACTTGGTTTCTCAATGCAAAGAAGTGGTCAGAAAAGCTAATAATTTTTCTATTCCATTACAAGAGGGTACAGAATAATATGAGAAAGTGTGTTAGTGTAAGTTGACCCTCATTTTCAGTACAGGACTGATTTGTACTACATTATTCCAGTTTTGTGTCAGCAAAGCTCCATTAAAATCCTATACTATCACAGAGTACAGATAGCCAGCTGGCTGCATTACATTTTGGTTGCAGCAAAAGAGTTCATCTCTCAGCAAAAGCATATTGGTTGTTGGCATAGTATTCTCTCTAAGAGACTCCTACCGCTGCAGTTTTCTGTTCTGCAAGGTCAAAAATAATCCATTCAGCTTCTTCATAGACTACAAAACATGGGCCCTGTAAGAAACTTCAAGATCCCTGTCTCTGCACTGGGCCCTCAGGGCTGTGCTAGAATGAATATTCATGTACTAGCCCCATTTAACTTAGGGCATCTGATTTAGAAGTTGGCAGGCTCTTAGGTTCTTTGCTGAGTGTTGAATCATCCTCTGAGAAATCTGTTAATATATTTAGAGGCAAAGCTCCATTTTCAGGCACTTAAGATAGATGTATAAAGCTAGACCTTAAGTTAGGTCTGTATGTTGCACTGCCACATCAAGTTTCCCTGTTATCCTTTCCAGACTATCATATCCTAGTGGTGCAGTTATACAGGAAACTGAGATGACTTAATAGCTTGCTACCTTCAGAAGGGAGATAGAAATATCCTGCTTTCCTACCTCTGCTACGTCCACATTTTTTCCTGTACAACCCTTCCCAACCTTGAGCCATCTCAAGCATTGCCAGTGCAGTAAATCAATTCAATAAACTAAATCTGGCAGAAAAAAGAATAAAAATACAAGAGAAGCAAGTAATTTTGTGTTGTTATGGCAAGCCGAATGGGTTTATCGACCCCTTGCTTTCACAGACTCTGATGTGCATTTGCCTTCAAGAGCAGACGTGACAGAGCGGACACAAGAGAAGTGGGATTGCTGCACAGAGACGAGAGCAGGTATGAAGTGGGAAAGGAGGAGTGGGAGAGGACAGAGGTAAGATTAGGGGAGGAAGAAGAGGGATATACCTCAACCCCTTGAAGCAGCAGAGAGCAGTTAGGTTGTATCTGTTGTGTCATTGAGCTGCATCCAGAGAAGGGATTAACTCTTTTTTATGTCATAGCCAATGACTGTATTTTCTCTCACTTTCAGTTTTAACATGGGCTAGTTTTGGTTAAATGACCACATAGGTAACACATTTTATTTACTATGTAAGTTTCCATTTCCTAATTTTTAAAACACTTATCTACCAACAGAAGGACATCTGAATTGTGCTTACCTTTAGTCACTAATTCCAAACAATAGAACTTAAATATTTCCACTGCCTCCCAAAATGAATGGCATTTGCTAGTTTTCTTGAGAAGTGAGTTTTATTTTAGTTGTGCTACTGGGGTTAGAGGAACTACACTGCAGTAACAGAGCCCTAACTTAACAAGACAGACAAAGATAGAAGCCTGTAGCAAACATTTATATACCAATAAAATAGAAGAAATCTACTTTTCTCTGCCTAAACATGCTTCCCTTCTCTGTGTGAGATTTGTTTTGTTCATTTCCCTTGTGACTCTAAAAGATAAATGGAAAAAAATTCTGATGGCTTCTTTTTCTACTGAAGTGTGAACTCAGGCTTTAACTTTCATTTTGATCTTAACTTCATGCATATTCACAGCTGGAGGCTTCTCACTAAAGTTAATGAGCACCTTCAGTTTGAGCTAGCTGGCCTATGTGATGTTCTGGGTTCGAAATCAAGAGCTCAGTTGTTGTGTGCTGCTATTGTGAACACTGTGCAGTGACTTCACAAAGGAGTTTGCTCAAGTGTTGAAAACTTGAGTTAACATCACAGTGAAAACAAACCAAGAGCTTTGATAAAGGACTAACCTTGCGATCGCCCTAAACTGTACCAGCTGCTGTGGGCCTCGGCAGGGCATTGCAATAGTCAAAAATCAGTAGAGAACATCACCAAAATGCATTAGTCCAGACCTAAGTCTAAGCCCAGAAGAAAATTGTCTTTCCAAATGCATTTAATTCTCAGTCTTTTTGATGAAGTTCCCAGACAATGCTAGTTCTGATGATGGATTTTCTGATGGAAACTTGCCTCCCAGTAAATGAGCTGTTACAATCACTGCAGTAATTTTACACATGTTATGGAAGAGATACTGGACTTTGAAAAGTATGGGTATCTCTTCATCTGAGTTAGACAAGGATCAATGAACTACAGATTAAAATCTTTCCACATATTTGAGCCAAGTGGAATTTTCAGTCAAACAAAATTAATTTTTTTAAAAAATTGCTTTAAAAATAACTTCTAAAAAGTTATTTTTAAAATTTTTAAAAAATTAAATTAAATATTTAGATCATGGTTTATTCAGCAAATGCATTTCAAAAGACTAGGTAATGAGTTCCTATCTTGCATATAACTAGTAGCCTCTTTTCTATTTGCTTCATAAGTTGAAGGATAAAATTCTGTGTACAATGGGAACCGGACATCAGGCAGTTCACTGTTTAGGGTTTTAACTGACTTGATTATGCAGTTAGAAAGGTAGATCTATGGGAATATAGTTGAGAAAACACATTCCTGCTTTAAAATACTGTTATAAATATTTGATGAAAACATAAAATGTACCTGCCTGACTACAGAACAGTCTTCAAATTTCAAGAGGTGAATCAAAATTGAGCTTTCCAGCTTATGAAAGGAACTGATGTATGTTGGTGACAGATTTCGAATCTGAAGAACATTTTATAGCATTAAGGATCTAGGAGTAAATAGAAAATTGGAGCATGGCTTATATAAAAGATAATAAGGCCATAGAACAAGGTTCAAGGAAATGAGAATAAAGGAAAGAGTATAAATGAGTTCAAGAGATTCCTAGGATACAATTGTTTCTCAACAAGGAAGAGATCGATGGATATGATGAAAAGGTGAGAAGTTGAATTGTGGGAATAAGATAAGCCTAGGGGAAAAAAAAAAAGTACACATGCTGAGCTGCTTGGGCACTTTGTATTTCAACAGTGTCTCATGTTCACTAACGTCTGATAGAATTCTTTATCAGTTTGATTTGATCGTACTGCAGGGTGCACTGTGGCAGACTTTTGCCAGAGCTGCCCATTGCTTCAATGAGAGCTGTTAGCTAGAAAGTGTGATGCTGTCTTTAATTATTTCCCTTGAAATATGGAGCCCTATTGTGTGTATTGCATATTATTTTTAAATAAGATTTAAGCCTTCGAGAAAGCCACATGTGGCCAAGTTTTGCTGAGGCAGTCCTAGGTTTTTGTATGTTATTTTAGGGGACATTTTCTCTTTTTCTTTTTACAGGAAGCTTAATATGGCTTGGTTTTCATTTTGGCAGTCAAGATGTCCAGGATGTAGCAACTATTACATGTTTGTTCAAGTCATATCATCACCTTGGTAAAACAGTGTTGCACAGCCCATTTTCACCATCTGTGTGTAGTTATTGTAACAGCTACTGTTTGAAGACAAGCTTGCAGGTTTGCCCAATGAGTTGGCAATCTGGCCTAAAAATAATTAACAAGAGAAGAAAAATTGGTGCAAAACCTTTCTTGCTGCCCACCAAGAATAGGTGAGTGGTGGAAGTGTACGCCTGATTTGTTTTCTCTTCTCATTTCCTTCACTTTTTAAAAGACAAGTATGGTTCCTCTGTCTTCCTTCAGCAGGCTCCAATGCTCTAACCAGGTCCTCTCTGCACTGGTGGGAGCCAAGGAAAGTACAAAACTTGCATACCAAGCGACAAAGTTAGTAATCTTAATATATAATGTTGAAAAGCACAGCCTTGCTATTGCTTTTTGAAATATATTGTTTCCTAAGCTCACTTTCCTCTTGTTTTCAGCTGGAACAGCAGCAGGCCCATAAAAATGTCACTTATGTCTCATTATATAGACTGTATTGTCTGATTTCAATTGACATGTATTCTGTGAGGGTATTCATACACTCTTAAACTTAGAGACTTCTTGTTCTTTTCAATTACAGAAGTAACAGAGGCCACAGCTAAAATCAAGAGAGAAATTTGGCAAAGAAAAATAGGGAACACTGTTTGCCTGTGTCTCTACTCTTTCACTTGGTTTCTTCTGCTTTATCTATATCCCTGTCCAGACTAAGTCATTATATTAAATGAATAAATTAATATCTGAACCTGGGAAAGTCAAAGAGCATTGTCTGTTGGTTTGTTTGTTTGTCTGAACACAAGCATCCCGAGATTTATAAATCATCCCACCCTTCTGAACCTATTCAGTCTGGCTATCACGTGAACTCTTTTTCCTGAAAGGAACTTTGTATGTACTTTGTGAGCTCTCTCTGGAAACACAGAGAGGAAAATGCTCCTCTCAGGTTGGATTTGTATTCACCCAGTGCTGAGCACTGTGGCTGTGATCCAGCAAAGCATTTAAGGTTAGTTTATCTTTAAGCATAATCCCATTGAAGTTAGTGGCATGATCCATGTACTTAAGTTTAAACTCATAGTTGAGTGCTTTGCTGGATCACAGCCAGAGTACTCAGAACCTTACAGGATTGAACTCCCTCTCTTCTTTGACACTGGCCTAAGGCAAGATATACAGAGATGTGTGAATATATTTTCTTTATAGTGTAGAGGTTAAATACAGTATTATTTTCAGGACTACTCATATTCTATTCAATAAAAGACATTCTCCAGTTTCTTAAAACTGTTGCCAGTTGTACTGAAACTGAGGACATTACAATTCCAAAAGAGTCTAACCTAGACTGTCACTGTCCTTTCTTTTTTTGATCAGGCTGAATTTTATAACTCAGGAGATTCAGGTCAAGTTGGTGTTCTGAATGAAGGTAATTTGCTAACACACGTTTAAATCCCTGCAATGTTCTGCTGACAAAGGCTAACTTAATATGCAACAGATTCAACACATCTCCAGTGCTGGTATACATTTTAAATGAAAGTGCATTTTACAGTTTGTACTAACTTGAGCCATTTGGGGCTGAAGTGCTTCAGGCAGCCAAAGTTAAATATCTCTGTACAAGTTTGTTTAAAGCTGGTTTGGATAGTGAGCCCTACTGTTCCTCTTGAAATATGGACATGTCTTGAACATTTCTAAATCACAAAATATGTAATCCACTATAGAAACAATAGTCAATATCTGCTGAGGTGTGTCATAGAATTGGTGAGATATTTACTATATAGAATATTCGTAGCTGTAAGAGTTATGAAAGTAATTCAATTAGATAAGGAGAGAACTGTTCAGAGTTTGCGCAAAATCTGGGGGCCTTGGAGGGTTTGGGGTTTTTTTGTTGTTGTTGTCCTTTGTTTTGTTCTTTTTTGTGTTTGTATTTGTTTTTTTTTTAATTTTCAAACATATGCCAAAGATACCCAGTGCACTCTCTCCATCAGATTAAACTAACTATAATGCCTAAAAATGAAATGAATTTATTACTGAAAATAATTTTTTTATTGTCTGTATCACAGAATATTTAAAGGTGATCTCAAATCAGTCTAATGTGGATAAGTTTGGCTGTAAATGTAGATTAACTTGAGAGGTGTTTTTCTCCTCCTCCTTCTTTGTGTTTTCTTTTTTTTCCCCTCTTAAGTATCTTTTTCAAATTTAAAGTTCGTATTTCTTATCTGAATATCAGCCAATCAGACTTTTTATCTGCACGGACTAATGATGCATTCCAAGTATTATTTACTTGATTATAAAGCCTGGTTTGATGGGATACAATCACTTTTCTGTTCTCAGTGACCCACTGAATTATGACATTACTCAGAATTCCATTTAGATGATGCAAATGACCTAATCGGATTGTCTTCTGCCATGGCAATAACTGAACTTAAATGTCAAAGCAAACTTAGTAAACAAAATCTCCCTTTTATGTAACTGAAACTATGCTATGGGAAGCTTAGGAATATTAGCTATGGAAACTGTTTTGTTTCTTTCACTTACACGACATAGGTATACACATCCACACTCATTTTATATACTGGCACTTCAGGGTTTTGTATTCTAAGCAAAGAAGAAAAAAAAAAGCATAATGAATAAGTAAAATGGCACTAAATTAAAACCACAGCACAGTTATTTTGTTTTGATTTCTATAATAAACTATGCCTTTATTCAAAATTTGGGCAAAGTTTTCAATGAACCAAATATTTCTCTTCTGCTTATTCAAGTGCTGATCATAGTTGTTCTCTCTCCTCTATTTCTTTTTCTACCTTTATAAAAAGCCTGAGTCAAGCAAGCTATGAAGTTAGCATCAGTAGAGTATTAGTAGAAATAACCACAATAGCTCATGGTTATTTGTATCACATATTGTGATATGAGTCACGCAGATACATCAAAATTAACTTTAAACTGTATGGCTTGGTAGCAGTTTAGTTTTGACAGCATTGAGATTCCTGAGAAACAGCTACCAGTTTCTGCTTATGAGGTCTATGTAGTTATCACTGAGCTTGCTGTTTTAGGTAATTTATCCAATGTTCAAGGTACCTAGTGAAAAACAGACAAATAATAATTGCATTTCCTGCTCTCATATCTTGTTTACTACACAGGCTTCCACAAAATTATCACCTAAAAAGACAGGCATAGTCTTCTAGATTGTCTCAGATACACAGAAGTGCTTTTCCAAAAGCAAATATTTGAAACTCCAACCCAGGCGTTGCTTGCACACCAATTTGGTGGCATCATGGCAAAAAGTCCTGATAAGTAGTGGTGAAATGCTGCCAACTAGACTTTCCAACTATTTTACTTTTTTCTCAATATCATTCTTAGTTAACTGTAAATGAAATTTGATTGTTTTGATGGAGTTCTTATGCTGAGGCAATGTTAATTACGGTATTTCTGCAAGAGAGAGAAATGAAAGTAGCTATCAATGTTAGTGGTTCATCACAAGTGATCGCAACCTTCCAGGTTGTCTGCAGTTTTGATTTTAGGCAGATTTATATGTTCCAGAGGACATAATGCTCTTTCCATAACAAGATTATGTTCCTGACATATCTTCTTTTAAGCTGAAGATCAAGACTGAATTTTGGTGATCTGCAACAGAATTCATACTTAAGATTCCTTGAAGGAAGTCAAGAGTATTTATTCCATTAAATTTATGGTATTGGTGTGATAGATATTTTTCTCCTTTTTTGGATACTAAACCTACAGATATCAATGTCTGTAAGAAACATTATAGATTCTTGTTGAAAACATTCACTGTTGGGGAGTTTGTGGCTCCACATTGCACTGCTCTCTTACTTCATGTCAGTGAATCTGAAGTTATTTTTCAGTAAGCAATGACTGCTGACAGGGAGATTCTTATAGACATATTATCTACTATACCTAAGCATATGAATCCAACATGGAGATAGAAGTTTCAAATTTGAATTCATAACCTTTCTTCAGTCAGTTCAATGAACTGGTTAGGGACAGGTGTGAAAGTCTGATTTCTAAATCACCAAGTTTGGGATTTTCTTCAAGAATGAAGATAACAACAATTAAAGAGGAATAAATAGTGAATATAGGGAACCCAAATAAAATTTGTATTAGAACTATGTTGGTTTTGTCTTTGTTTACATCACAGCAGTGATGTCAAAACTCCATTTTTCAAACAGTTATAAACATCAAATATTAAACATTAAAGGATTAACAGACTGTTGTACTATTTTGCTATAAACGCTACCCCCAAAAAGTATATGAAAAATATTTTCTATACTGTGGAATTATGCTATAATTTTAGAAGTTCTATACTAACTTAAGCACTGTATTTATGCCTTTGATCTGACCATATCTTGCAGTTACAGTTGTCAGTCCAGTTTATTAACTTCTACTTATGAACTTGGGCTGCTGAGTTCATAAAGCATATTTTATTGTTATGTATATGTATGTTTATGTACACACATGTATATGAAACAATATTGGTTATCTTTAGTACAAAAAGTCACCCAGAAACACTCTGAAACATTCAAAGCATGATAAAATCTATTAAATACAATTCACTTAAAATGCACTGTACAATTTAAAGATGAACATCAGCCTCGTAATTGTTTATTACATTTGTGGTCTTCTAACATATTTTTATTATTTCCTGCCCCTTTTTTTCTCTCAATTTTATCTGAAATAGTAGTAATTAATTTTAAGATCCCAGTGAGTCTACCATGACAGTCTTGGGAATCAGATAATAAATGTCCTACAACAGCCAAGCCATGTCATCAACATTATTTTACTGCAGCTTGATGCTCTTTTTGCCATAAAGATCATTGTGTTTCAAACACATAAAACTGTATTGACAATCAGTCCTACACACTCCAACATTTTTCCTCCACTTTTTCCTCCTTCTGTAATTCTCCTTGCCTTCAATCAGATATTCTATGGTTCCTTGGTGTTAAGTTTTTAAAAAGAGTAGCAAAATGTTCAAAGCTTTAAACACAGAAAGAACAAACCAGTTGTTAGCTTTTGTCTATTCACAGGAACTTGTAGTTGGATTTTCAACAGCTTTAATAATAACATCATGAAAGTTTAGACTCCATCTGTCACCACTTTTGGTTATTCATTTCATACTTGAGACTTAAAAGGAGAGGACACTGGGAGTATAAAGAACCTCTTTTCATTACTCAAATAGTTATATATAAGTGTCCTCAAGACTATTATATTCCCTAGTTTTGGTAAGTAAGTGGCATGTGACAAATTAAATCACGATGAGACAATTTGTTCATCCAATGTAGCACAGACCACACAAACCAAGAACACCTTTGAAACCCAGAATATAAGAAGGGTTCCAGTCAGCAGTCTGGTAAATCTGGATGAACTCAAAAGGAATAGTTCTCACTGCAAATTGCTTTATTCTTTATCATTTGGTCTATACCTGTGCTCGATATTCAAAGGCTTGACATCTCACTTTTTATTTTAACTTACAGATTTTGCTTTTGTGTTTTCTGACAGAAACTTCATTAATTTTATGAAAAAACGGATCACACATTGATTATATTTGTTTTGCTTGTAGTCTAATAAGACAGATGCTTAGACAAAATGGTTGACTCAAAAATGAAAACTCAAAAGAATCAAACAAGCTGGGAGAGGTACCACAGTCCCTTTCTTTCCCCTGCAACGTCACGAGTCCAAACAGCACTGCTCTGTGTGAGTACGAGTTAAATACTGCTAAAATTAAGCAACGTATGCACACACACTCACATATATTTACACTCATTGTTTAGAAAAATAAAACAAAAACAATATTGCCAAAACATTACTTCATATAACACAATGAAAGTACTGTTCATTGACTAAGCAGTATGTATTCCAAGCCAATAATGGAGATCTTTTAAGCGATTGGGTATTTTGCTAGGCCCACTAGTTTCCTTGGAAAAGGTACTTAGTTCTGTTACATCAAAATCATTTGGGTCTTCTGTGCTTTTTGTTGGATCTGTCACATTACTTCCACAGCCTATGTGAATTAAGAATGAACCATCAAGGTCTGAATAAGATACACATCAGGAAGAGGAATATGCAAACTTTCTTCTCACAAAGAAAGGCACATACAGAAATATGATTTTATGGTAAGATTAAACTGACTACTAGAAGTTAACAGAGTTAAATATAGCAAATTGTTTCAGTTAGAATTTCTTATTATTGTATAAAAGGTCAATGATCATGTGTTATTTTGTTTAAATGTGGAAAGATATCATCACAAAAGGCCTATAGACTGTGTCTGTACAAACAGTTTGTTCATTTCTCTTTTGCAGCACACAAGCAGGGTTATAGCTGTGGAAGATTAGATGAAGGACAATATTGCATTGAAAATGTTTTGGTGGAATTGTAGCAAAGGCCTGAAATTTTTTTTTTTTTTTGAGGAATTTTTTAATATAATTCTACTTCTGAGGGACCTATCATTATTATTTTAATCAAAATCCCCAACAAGCATTTATCTGTGTTCCTTGTTATCTACCACTGATATGGATGTGCTTGTGCACTTTTGTAAATGTAGCAAATTACACTGAGAAAATACCAGACTTCACTTTACTGACTTCTCCTATTAGAAATTGACCTTCAGGGTCCCAGATCTGTTACTGCATAGCAGAATGACAACCACAGTTGAACTTAATGAAAGACAGTCTTATCTTTCCTGAGAGTTTTCCTCTTGTTTAATCTCATTTGGTTTTCCTCAGATATACTCAAATAAAATATGTTGTGCAAGTTTAAGATCTGATTTATAGTAAATCATTCAAATAATTGTATGTAAAAATTTACTTATAAAGTTGGTAAAATACATTTAATATTTAAAATACTGTATACACTTGTCATGCTTCAATATCTCCTTTACAACTGCACTGGTATATTAATTCATTGTTTGCATTTATGAACATTTTGAAAAAATTGATTTATTTCCAGAAAAAAACCAAAACGAACCAGAACAAGAAACCCAATCCATATACAGATCTCCATAATGGGCTCCATTTTTCAAGTACACTGAAGACAAAAGAAACAGATCTCCAATCTATTCTAATTCTTGGCTTGAATGCTTCTTTATTTGTGGATCGTTGGCCTGACAGACTGGAAAGGCAATGACTTCTATTTCTTTTGGTGTCTCACATCAATCTATTGCTGGGAAAATAGACAAAGGGTTCAGATTTGTATACACAGGCATCAGATTGAACTCTGCTGATGGCTATATTTTGCATCTGTAGGAAGAGTGGGATTATATCATATCCACTGTGTGCACTGTTGCTGAATGTGTTTTTCATAAACGTCCTTGTAGGATCAGTTGTACGATTTTTTTGAACAATAATATACTAAAGCTTCTAGACAGACTAGCTTTACAGAGGTGCAACTGAGCCATCCTGTACTTTAACAAATTGATAAAGGGAGTGTGGGTCTTTCTTTACATCCCTGAAGGGAAGCAAAGAAAGAATAGTTGTGGCTAGTATAAATATCATAAGCAAGTAAATCAAGTAATCCAACTGAAGACTAAGCACAGCTAGGCAGGTAGCGTGAAGAAAACCACTTTTGCAAAGGAAAATGCAACTCAGTGTGCTTCCATGAGAAGAATAACACTGGATTCAGGCTATGGAAAAAATACGATTATACTGTGAACCACAGTTTTGCTTATTCTGTGAGATTTGCAATTTCATAATGTAGTCCGTCGGAAAACATGCAAACAGCCCTCTCCACCCCACAGCTGTCTGCATAGAAATACTTCACAATTCACAGAGGCCATAAAGCTTTCACCTATTTTTGTTGCTTAATTCTCTTTATGATATCATAAATAATTACTGTGGTGAGATGGACTTTGTACCACCATTGTGGAAAGAAAGAGTTAAATGCATTCCAGACTTACAAAATTCTGCAAACCTCTAAGCTCTGTATGACGCCAGGATAAAAATGTGATTCCACAGAAGGGAAGAGAAAGAGCAGACATGGGTACTGTTCTTTCTCTTGGGTACTTACTCTCCCCAGTTGCCTTCATGATCCTTTCCTGGGGAAAAGAACTAAAAGGATTTTTTACTCCTGTCTTTTACATTTCAAAACATGACCCTTCTTGCAGCAGGCCAGGATAGGAGAGGTAATTGGACCGGCTGTCTGCCATGCTGAAGCCTTTCCTTGGTTAGTTGCCCTTACTACTACTGAAGGGAAAGGAGTGAATGGGTAAATACTTAAGCTTCTTCTTTTTCTCAACAAGAGCAAAAAGTGTCAATTATGATAAAACTAGTGTGAAATTTTGCACAGAGACCTATAATTATTGGTAGAAATTGAACAGAAGAATCATACTCCTATTTCCAGTTTCAGGACTGAAAGAAAATACATGAATCATTGAGTACCATAGTCTGCTGTTATATCGTGCCTTTCATTGATCAAACAGATCAATGAAAAATTGGGTTGATTGATTTTGTTGCTCAAAGTAGAACTATCTTGGCCATAGAATAATTCTGAGCTCTAGAACTAATTCTGAGAGAATGAATTGGGGTAAAATAATATACTGTCTTCTGATGATTAGTCTTGTTCTTCCAGTGGCCAGCCAAATTCCTTTCTGACCAGTTTGTAGCTACCTAATCTTCTTTTAAACCAAACATAGTGATAATGATCATGGGAGGCATAACATGTCTTTTAACATTTTCTGGTTTTATATTATAAAGTTGAACTGAGAAATAAAGAAAGTCTATGAAAATAAATAGGAAAAATCTTGAATAATTTATTCACTTTTCTATTCTTAGCTTAAACCATTTAAAATATATATATATTGTTTCCCTGGCCCACAAGAATCCTGAATTCTATGAAAATAAAAATTGAACATAAAAAGAATTCATGAGTTGGTAATCTCTAACATTTGTTATCTGGTCAATTAATAATCAGTTCTAAAGTTTGTATCTTTTTTTTCTCCTAAATTGAAATAAATTCCCAAATGGAAGGTCATTTCAATCAAATAACTAAAACTTGAACAAGTAACTAAAACTTGAAATGTTAAAGCATAATACTTTAATAATAAAAGTCTTTTTTTTTCCTTCCTGTTTAAGATGAAGAAATTTGTGAATACTTACATTTCTCCATCTATTTGTATTGCTTTTAACAAAACTTTTTTTCTAAAAAAAAAGGTTTTCATCAGAAAATTCCCAGATAGTTGTTAGCAATTGCACAAATAGAAACACTTTTTTTTAAGAAAAACACTTTAATACCAACAGTAAGAATGTTAAAACAAGCAATTTTTGAAAGTTTTGGAATCTGTATATTCTCATGGTAGCTGAAGGCTACCAATTCTGATAAAGTGGATCGACGATAATCTATAATGAAGTGGGTTTAAAATGTCCTCAGTGACTCATGAATCAATGTCAATGAGTGGCACTTTAATACTCACTCAGCACTGTTTGGTTCAGAACGTAAGAATAGGGTTGATAAAGGTCTACGATTTCCCTTAGAAACTCTCATATTTTTGCTGGGGTTAGATAAGAGCCTGGTACAAGATATTGCAAACTTTTTGATTCCTGCTTTCACAGTCTGGTGCTTCTGAGATGATTATGCCTATTCTAATTAAATGTATGCTGTACTGTAGTCAGTGTAGATGATAATATTTATCTTTTCCCATACTTAAGATCTGACATATTTAGAGCCAAAATTCAAAGTGTTCTTCATCTTACAGAAACTACTGAGCTTCTCAGCCAGGGTTTGAAGGTGGTTTCAAATCCAGGTATTGAAGAACAGAGGGAGCCAAGATTCATCATTGAAAGACAATGACTGAGGCATTCATCTGCGAAGTGTATGCGTGTTTTCAATTAGTTGCCAATGTTCTTTATACAGTTAAATATATGAGTGAAAGGAGAAAAACTAGGAATATGCTAGTTATTATAATGGAGTAACAGTAAGGCATAGTGAACCACAGATCCCTTCTGATTATCAGAACTACCTTCTGAATGTGCACAATGCTTTCTCAAAAGTGCAGGACACCTTTACAAGAGCACCTTTACATGCTCTTGATCACCATCTATACCTATATAACCCCATCCTAGACACAAGGAAATTAGGCTTATCTTGAAACAGAGCACCCTGAGGGAGTAAAAAACAAGTCCCAAAGTTTAGAGAGTAGGAAGACAGATGTGCAAGGGAAAAATAAATGTCATACCTGCTCTCTTCATAAAATCAGTTGTCTCTTGCTGTCAAGGAATTCCTCTTAGATTCCCTTTTCTATGTGTGGCTGTGTCTCAGTATTCACTCATTTTGTACATCATTTATCACTACCAGCGCTGAGAGCTACACCAGCATCTGTGGGATACGTAGTATGTTTTGGATGAAAGCTCTCCCTGTTACCTTTAACAATGCCAATTGTTCTACATCCCCAGTGTTCTGCACTTGTCTTTGGTGGTTAGAAACAGCATTCCCAGCTGCAGTGGGAAAGGGTTTTGAATAAATATTAGTCAGACAGCAAACATATTATATATAAGCTCTACATTAATTTGTATTTCAAACTATGAGTAACGTGGTAAGTTTTAAGTCTTTATGAGTGTCTAAATTAGGAGCCTACTTTATTAATTGTCAGAAGGTGTCTAAGGAAAGACCGTTACTGTCCTAAACCTTCCAGTCAATAAAAAGAGTCAGGCATTTCTGATTCAAGATATTGCTGCACTAAGTGGTCAAGTTTGAATTCAGGCTTGAGATCTCAGGCCCAGGAGGCTCTGACATTGTAGATACATTGCTGACAGCAATTCCATCCACACTACACTTCGGTAGAAGCAATTTTTTCCTTCAAAAGCTATCTACATGGTTTTGTGTCGCAATATGATAATTCCTCTGGTACAAACTACCCTATCTGCATCATTCAATCTTCAGAAGTGTTGGGCATGAGGAAACTTCCTGAGGCATAGAGAGGTCTGACTCATCTCTCACCATGCTGTCCAAGCAAGCTGTCTGCAGCTGCTGTGACAGCAAGAAAAACAGCTGAGATCTATAAGAAGGAGACTGCCTCAGGATCTCTGTGTTCCCTCTTTGGGAGTCACATGCATCCAAAGCTAAGAAGGCAGAGGGATCCCTCAATTTCTGTTCTGCCCTTGACATTGGGAGTTTCTGGAGGCCTCCTAGATGGGAAACTACAAATATATGTTTTGGCAGACAAGGTCACAGAACCTTGTCTGTTCACTTTTGTGTGTTGTGTTCACCTTTACCTGGTCTCTCGGTGGTGGATCCCATGACTCCTCAAATATGCATGCTTACTTGAATGATCTGGATAGTAAGAGTAAAGTCTTAGAAAGAAAATTAAGCTAGGATGGTATCAGAAAAATTGTGCTGAAGCACCTAATTTAAGGGCATACACTCTGACTCGTTCTTTTAAGTAACTTGCCTTTTCTCATCCACACTGTGGACCTTATTATTATCTTCATAAATAAGATGACTAGGACCTCACATAGTGGTTGGGTTTGCTCAAAGATACTTCCACTGCAGAAGAATCTGTCAAAAAATGGGGTTTGACTCTTTATGTTAATTTTAAAGTTTGAAAGTTGATGAGAAGACACTTAATACCAACTGTTGCAGGTCCAAGAAAGTTAGTCCTTTTTCCTTTGTTTGTTTCCAGTTTCATTATGTCAACAAAATACTTGTTACAATTTTGTTCTTATGAGCTGATTTTGTTGTTGCCTTGGATTTCAATAGCTGTTCTGCAATCACCAAAAGAGAGGTTGCCAAAGAGAACAGATCTTCCACTTAACTACAGGCTATTTCTCATCCTTGCATTGTATCTCTGTATATTTTTTGAGACATAGGTCCATCAGACATCTGCCATGTGCCATTTTGCCTCTAGATCTGGATTGCCCCCCTTTATTTTCTTTCCAGGGCATGCAGATGAAAGGCCATGGCAGAAAACATTTTAGTCTTGCCCTGAGGTGTTGCCAGGGCACAACTGAGAAGTGATACCTAGTTCTGCAATCCAGTGCAGTTTCCATGTCCCCCACCTTTGAGCTACATGCTTTGTCTAAAGTCTTGGCAGATTAGTTAAGGTTTCAGGTCTATTTATAATCTGATTCATTTTGGACACTGTCAAGTGGGTTTATTAATACTAAGTGCAGTGGGAAGCCTTGTGATTATCATTTATATGATAAAATGAGATAGATAATAAGATAGACAAATAGATAGGGACTTACGCGGGGATAGGAGGAACTATTCCTAAAATAAGATGCTTACAATCACGCTGTCATCATAGGCATTAAGAAGTGATTCCCACATAGAACATTCCAAACTTACTGCACAGAAGTGGATTTTGGTGACGAGCAGTACAATTAAGATGTAGAATTTAAATCTAATTGTGAAAATGACTATACCTTTTCCCCTGTCTATATTATTTCTAAGTTTTGTTGGCATTCATCAACTTCATTTAATCCTGTGTGGACCTAATACTGCTTCACAAGACACTGATTTTTGCATAGTAAAATAACTTCTCTGACTTGATGGGTATTGATAGTAATGGAAACAATAGATGAGCATCAAGCTTCCAGTGTATTCTCAGACATTACTATAATTCGTGACAGACAGAAACATGCCTTTTGGGGTGGGTGTGTTTTCTTACAAAAATGCTCTTCAGTGTTTCAACATCTAGCAAATATTCTGACCGGAAATTTTTACAATTCGTTATTTCCAAATGAAATACACATTGAATGATTGGTGGGTTTTAGCTTATATATGTGTTTAATATTCCACAAGAGTCATTTGTGAAAAAAAAAGAAACAATAAAAAAAAAGGTTTAATTAAGTTGAAAATTCTGGTTTTATTGTCAGTGAAGAACAATCATTTAATTTTAGCAGTTCTTTCATGGGTTTATTGGCTTTTAGAATCATTACAATGATAGCAGAGATTGAGTACATCTGGTGGAGACATTTTGTATTACCTGCATGTGGAAAATACAAAAAACATCATATGGTTCAAATCAGCTTCAGTTTGGTCATATAGGCATTTACCATCTAATAGCAATCTTTAGATATTAGTGTTAATAAAAACAAGGAAAAAGTCCTTTGAGACATGATAATTACAATACTCGTTTATCCTCATTTGTCTTCTTTGATAATAAAATGGTTTACAGATGACTCCAGTTTATTGCAGATTCACAGTTCACTTTGCTTTTAAAAATCACTGCCTTTGGCTATGGCTCATAAAGAATCTGGAACCTGGATTCACTCCCTGAGAAAATTCTCTTGGATACTTTTCCTGGAAGAATGGTTTAGAGGCTATACTTTTTTTTCTGAAGACTGATAGAGATGACTGCCATCCTGTGAGTTTTGTGTCTTCTAAACTTCAATTTGTGTGTGAATGATGTATACCTGCTTCATGTTTATATTATTCAGCAGCCACCATTTATTAAGCATTTTTTCTATTAGTATTATTCATCAGTACTCCAAAATATGTTCATATAATAGTAAATAAAACAACATGACAGCACTCCTATTATAATGAAGGATGCTCATACACACAGGAAGGCACATCCTAGCCTTTGGAAGTCTGCAGAAAAATTGGACAAGAGAGATGGGGGTGGGGGAGCGGGGGCAGGACTTTCTACAGATGCTAAGCCATGAAGACAGAAATAGACACAAGTCCCTTAAATGCTCATCTAGTGCCCTGCCCCTTATGTTATACAGTTTTGATTTTTCCAGAAACTTAGAACAAATATTCATAGGAATACTCAAAAAGTAAAAAACTCCAGGCTGCAGTATGTTAAATTTGGTTTGGAAATAACATTGCTGAGCCATAAGGTGTTACAGTCTCTGAAAGTAATTTTGATTGCAGTTCTTGAGCCTAGAGTGGAAACCTGGCTTTTGTTGCTAAACCCCAGTTGACTCATGAGCAAAGCAAAATGCATGAGAGACATTTGTATGAACACACAGCACCCATGTAAGCTTTCTACAGATATAAGACAATTAATTCACAGGCCCTATAATTCCTCATTCTTAGACTGATAGGGGACACAGCAGAGCAAGAAAAATGTTTGAACCTTGTCTGCTTGCCTGACCTCACCAGTATTGGTGCTTAAGTCCTGAATCAGTTCAAAAGAGCATCATGACTACATATAAACGTGTCCAAACCACTCAGCTAAGCAGTCTAATCAGACCAACAGTTTTACTGTTCCTCAAATTGTAAAGCATGAGTGTAGTGCAGCTTTGCTCACTCGCATTGACCTTCAGTCTGAGGCTCCTGCAGTCTAAGGGGTAGAGGGACTACACTGCCAGTAATAAATGAATGCTTACTTGCACATTAATTTATACTTGCTTCCCTTCTTATGACTCTCCCCCAGCACTGTTTTAATTTATAAGATTGCAACAAGGTTTACTTTCTTTTAGGAGTCTTTTTTTTTTTTTCTTTTTCTTCTTTTCAGAGTCATTTGACAGATTCATTTCAGATTCAGAATCTGTTAAAGTCCATTGCTTTAGAGCAGTTTAAGTGGCAAAAGGCAAATGTTAAAAGGTTTTCACTGGAGAGCTTTCCTCTGTGTTTCTGCAACTGAATGTCAGTTTCAATGATTTCATTTGAGTGGCTATTGCAAAACTGAAGCACTGGCAAAAAGAGGAGGGGTATCGGTAACCAACCATCTAAACTGCACCACTAATGTTTTCCTTATGTATTTATCAGTAATTTTACAGAATTTTTGATACCCAGAATCTTCCCAGTTTTTCATTATGACAGATGCTGCAGCTGTCTGTGTGGCAACCAATATAAGAAGATGGTTTGTTGGTCTTCCTTACTGAAAAAAAAAGAACAAAGCCCACAAGCCATTTTTATCCTCTGCAATGTCTCAAAGAGGCTGTCAGTTAATTGAACGGAAAGATTCTGATCATTGAAGCTATAGTCTGTTGGGAGTCTGGGTGTTGACATGAATACTTTACTATTTTCTTTATGATCTTCAAAGCTAAATGATTATTTGGCTGCTTGTGGCTTTAAATTTCCACTGCCAGATGAAGGGGTTAACTCGTTTTCCTTTTTTTTGGTTCAAACCCAAAATTGTACTGTGAAGTATTTAGACAGAGAACAGCAAGCACAGCCTTAGCAAAACTAAGATATGATTACCCTCACTTATTTCTTTAATAGAGACATCAATCTCTTTGTCATGGTTTTGTTGCTATACATATAGAGCAAACCGCCTTTTTTTCCAGGCTGATTTACTTTTATTCTAGGTTGAGTGAAACTAACAAACAAAAAAACAGCACAAGAGGAATTGTAACATGCTGCTTCCCAACCGAAACACTAAATGGGAGCTGTTGCAGCAGGCAGTATGCTGTATTTAAAGGCACAGTGAACACTGAATACTCATTTTCTTATGCTATTTATAACTTCTCACTCCTTGGTTTTTTTCAATCCCGTTTACTTTACTAGACTGTATATGAAGCACTGTCACAGTGCTCCATTTTATACAGCATAGTGTATGTGAGACCTGCTCCTACAGCCAGTTTAAATATGGTAGTAAACTAAGGAGCAACCAACAGCTCATAGTCACTGTGGCTAATGTTACCTTCGACATAGCCATGATGTCTTGAGAGTAATTATGATTTTATTCTGAGTAGTTTGGCTCTAAGCTTTCTGTCTTTTCCCTGGAGTTAATGGCTCACAGATCTTTTTTCTCCTTTATTTGGTCTCTCCTTCAGAGATCTCAGGGTACCCAGGTGCTGCTGCCACGCTATGTTAATGTGAATCAAGGGGCTCTTGGAAACTCCTACCTTCTGGCTTGCTCTTTTCCAGCTCTGTCACCAAGTGACTGCTCTGATGGCTCTTAAAATTCATGGAAATCTGCAGAAGTCTTACCAAGTCCTAACAAATGTCTGATTATTTCTTTTTTAATCACTAAAATAATTTTATAAATTACCTGTAATTGTGTATGAACAAGTAGCAAATAAGTTAAAATAATCAGGCCTTAGCAGCATCTGCATCTGTCCACCTGAAACTTGTATATGAAAAGACCATTTTAAAGGTTTTTTTTGCTCTTTTTATAGTGATTAATGGGATATGCTATTTGACCATTGTAGATAAGTTTACTCATATGCTTAAAATTCAAAGCTAGTATTACTGCAGTGCTTCTTACACAGTAAGTACTTTAACCAGGTTCTTCAAATTTTTCCTCCTTCCTAGCTTATCCCAAGTATAAAAAGTCATTTTAAACTTTAAATATACTACAGCCAACACTGCAAAAAAAAGGTAATGTGCATTTTTATTTTAGTCTGATTTCATAAATGCCTAATCTTTGACTTTCTGAGCATCCATTTACTACGCACAGTTATTTTACATAGTAGCATGTTCAGACTAAAACTGAAAATTTTCCTTCAGAAAAAAATAATAGACACTTTAATGTGAGGGCTTAAAAATCTGTTTTGTGCACATTAGAGAAGATGAAAAATATTGACTTTTCAAGATAGAAAATGTTACTTTATTTTGTGGTAATGGTGATAGAATTAATGGTCAGGACAGTGAAGACTGTGACTTATTTCCTGGATGTCTCTGAAAATCCATTATTCCAGAATTTTCAAATATGATTCTTCCATGCTAAATAACTGACACTTCAACACTCAGCTAAATTTCTAGATATATTGACCAACAGACATATATATACACACACATATATACATAGAGATATAAATCACATGAATCTCTACCTTGTTTATCATTTATAAAAAGGAAATAGTACTGCTCTTCTCAGCCAACATGTCAGGATATGTCAAGGTGGATGTATTACTCTGACATAGGAAGATGGAAGGATCTTAGTCAAAGAGTACTTCAAGACTAGTCTTCCAAAACAGTTAAATATCTCAGTATAGAGAATGGAGCATATAACTTTTAGTTGCCTTATAATCTACATCTAGAGTAAGATACTTTAAAGCATAAGGAAAGTGTTAGATTTCTAACAGAATTGAGAAAATCTTCTTGCCTTCATTCTATAAAATGCCATGCTTCCAGTTAACAGTTATACTTTTTTTAAAAAGTTCTTTTCTTGCTCTTTACATGCTTTAAATCAACTTCTACTTCATTTTTCTATCTTGCTACTTTTTTAAACTTTTCTTTAGCATGCAGATCACTGTTTGTTCAATGCCTGAAGTTCTCAGAAGACATCTGCTTTTCACAGTGTCTCCAGAAGACTGTGCACAGTGAGTGTTTCAAACTGTGCCCAAATAAGTTGCAAAACTCTCTGGATTGAGATCGGGAGAGCACCATCTTCCCCTACTGCTGTCATCATGGGGAGCTCAGTCCATTACCAAACATCCAGGAGAGATAGGAAGAGAACTGACAAAATGCCAACTTGCTTCCTGTGATATTTAATGTCATATGCAAAGGGCAGAAGATTTTTTGCCTGCATATGAACCATGGTAAAGCTGCTTGAAAAAGCAGATATTAAGATTCAAACTTCATACTGATTCAGACACCTGTCAGTCACCCTGCAATTCTGAGTTTTTGCTATGACTTTGCTAGGTCTGCTCATGTTAATCCTTGAGACCAATAATAAATAAAAAAAACAACTCTGACCCTTCCTATTCCACTAGGCTACATGTATTAATGTGTTCTTCATAAGATAACAGTATCTTACTCATTTGACAAGTCTCTACAAGAGCCAAAGATATGACCACTGTAAAATATGCATTCCTACCTAAAGTTTTCATTCCTTCTTTTTTTTTTTTTTTTTTAATTTCCAGATTAGAGGATTTTTATCTGATGGAAGATTATTTATTTTAGATTATCTTGTTCCCTGTAAATTCAGATGGAGGAAATCAGTGACAAACCATTGACAACTCTGAGCAATTTTTTGTATACCGGTTTGGAATTTCATTGCTTATGTTAAGGCTTCCTTATTTTGCAACACAAATTTGACCACAAACACATTCTGTTGAGAAGTGACACAAACCTGCTGTGATGAAAATCCCAGAAGGACTTTTCTTGCTACAAACTGAAAAAAAATGTAAATGGTCCCCAATGTACACTAAACCTTTGCAGAGTCCCCTAATGAAGGTGAAAGGAGCATGGTTCTGAGGTTGTAAATCCTTTGCATGGAAAATGCAACATGTTTTATTTTGTTGTATGCCTTTCCCTTTCTCTTTTCCCTTGCTTAATGTTAACCCATTCGCAACGTCACTCACCCTGGTTATTACTCACCACTCAGAGCAATATAAGATGTAGACACATAAAATAAGATAGCTTGGTCCCCAGCTCTTGCTATCGTTTACACATAATGCTGTCAGACTGCCTAGACACCCCAGTCATGTATGTGGGCTCTACAGAACTCTGCCTAGATGAGCTTAAAAAGTGTAGTATAACACTCTGTGGTCATTTTATACAGTTAATGTGAAAGTCTTCAGGTCTACCTGTAGGAGTACAGTCTATCTCTAAACTATCTACCTGTAATGTTGTCTAGTCCTCTTGTAATCTATCTCCCTGTTGGAGTATGTTCATGGGTAACATAAATATCAATCCCTCATTTTAGAGATTTAGAAATTTGAATGAGTTCCCTAAATGACAAAAGACTGAAAAAGAGCAAGAAATAGAACTTTTCCTTTATATTATAATTTAAATAATGTTATAAACACTGCATTTGTACCTAAAACATAGTTGGTGCGGGGGGGGAGAGAAAAGGAAAAAAAAAAGATTTTACAAGTTAGGTAATATCCCTAAATGAAGATAAATTCTTTCACTTTTTTTTCTGATTCTATCTCACATTGTAGGAAATGAGGCTGCATGCATAGCCAAGGATAAGATATCTGCAGTGTATGTAAGAGAATAAGGTTTTTGACTTTAATTCGCAAACTCTTGAGTGTAGGTTATCTTGTAAAAATGGTATTCTGTTTGATCTAATTTTATTTTCTTATGATTTACAAGTGCTATCGCTTCATGTATCCACCCCCTCCAAGTTTCATGCATTAGAAGCCACTAAGAAGTGTAATTGTCTCACAGTAAATTTACTATCTTGTACTATTAATATTTTCCCGTATTTCCAGAAAGATTTCCACACTTCTTTTTTGTATCTGCTTTAGGAGCATGCAAGGTTATCCATAGCTGTTGTTCAACTTTCTGTGCCACATATTCAAAGTTCCTTCCGTTCCCTCAGCTTCTTAAACTTTGGGTCTTTGTTTGTTAAATGAAAAATGCCTCATTTTTCTAGCATTGCTCACACATCGGTTCAGCACCTAAGAGTCAACAGTGAAGTTGGGAAGAAAGCAAACTTGTTTTCAGTTCTGGATGACCTTATTTTCTGATCATTCTGTTTCTTGACAGCAAATGAGGATGACATCACTTCCACTAAAAGAACTGATAATTCTGATTTTCTGTACAAGTAATTGTGGTTGCGTAGACAGATAGAGTCTGGTTCTGGAAATTAAAGGCTTGAAAGAAAGCATTGTTTTTTGTTTTTTATGACTCATTTGCCTAACTGTACTTTTTCATCTGCACTAACATTTTTAAAAAAATATTCTAAAATATTTTTGAATATTAAAAAAACTTTAAAATATTATATTTTTTTAAATAGTCCCTGCTAACTCTCTTTTTGAAAGAAGAACAGGTTGATTACTTCTTTGAGTGTAGTTGATTTCTCTTGTTAGGAGGAAGAAGTGAAGTATATATGTGTTTTCTGTGCTGCAAAGCAGTTTTTCCAGCCTCCTGTGGGTTTCCCTGCTTAGGAAAATAGGTTAACTTTGGTTTTGGTTTTGGTTTTTATTATTATTATTCCTGAGTCCATTCTTATTTTCTAGTGTTGATATCTTTCATCTGCAATTCTGAAGCAGTGGTAGATTGCTTTTCTGTGTTAGATAATATAATCAAATAGATCAGTGTCTTAAGGAATACTATCATCTCAAAAATTACTTCTGTTTGAAAATGCTGTGCTTGCTCTTGTTATAACTTACAAGAAGCAGATCATATTTCTATAAAGAAAGGAGATCGGAGGATAATCTAATTTCTTTCAGTGTGTTTACTCTATGCATTTCATAGCACTTTATCTACAGTCAGTTTCAGTTTCTTGTGTAATGTCTGCTAGACAGATGCCTCTCCTCTGTTTCTTTCATATAGGAAGGAGGATTATTTTAGTTGGAAATCATCAGTCTAAAATCACAAAAGGTGAAGGAGAGATTAACTAGCATATACAATACCTGAAATTAATTTTTATATATATATTTTAAATTGGCTATATTTCAGTTTGACAGTGCCTTGTTAAGTAGGATAATATTTTCAGGATTTTCAGTGAGAATAAGTTGTTCCTTATTTCCTCTGTGCATTAACAAATCATGCATTTTTCAGGCTTTAATTATTTAAATTATTTAATAATTTTTTTCTTCCTCTGAAGCAACATCAGCTTCACAAAAGATTCAATGCTTCCTGCATACAGAAAAGGTATGTGTGGGTACATATATTATCAAGCTGTGTATAATTACACATACAATTCTCTAACGGAAATCTTGATATTGAATTCCTATAGACATATGAATTTTAATACTTAATGTACAAGTTTGTACTTGCTTAATGTACAGTTAATCAAAATCAAGGGATACTTACATGCATAAAATTCTGTTACTAAAACCTCTCTATTACTCCTTGACAGTGCATCTAAATCCAAATAATTTTAATAAACAAAAATTTCTAAATGGTTGTGTCATAACAACCAAAGAAAATACTTCCTTCCCTTTCTCTTTTTCAATCAAGAGTGTTTCTAGTTCTCATTTTTTCTAATTACTTACTGTTAGAATCCAAATCAATTTATCTCTTCTGTATATAGAGAGAAAGTAGCCTTTTGCATAAATTCTACCACATCAAATCCATTTTTAATTTCATGTAGCCTTCTACTGGTCTTTCAACATCAACAAGAATTCAACGTGTTGGGGAGAGTCCTTCTGCAAGTTAGAAAGAACAATCAAAGTATGACCACGTGAAATGGAGAGAAAGCAGTTTAGAAAATAGGTAAGTGGCCCCACAAAGGCCTCTAAATGATAGACAGAAAATAGTATATCACAAACTGAAGGAAAGAGATCAAGAGATTATTTTACTGGAAAAGGGAAGGAATATGAGTTAAGGCCTACTGTGAACTGGAAGACAGTAGCTCTGCAGAAAGGCAGGGGACAGAAGCTGAGAAGGATTTATCCTGAATTAGATCAAATCTAGTTCATTTGAGCCAACTGATAAAAACATGACTGGCCTATGATTATATACGAGTTGTTTTTTAAATTAATTCCTGGTTTTATGTAAGAATTGAAGACATCATGGTTAAGAGCATGATATAAAACATCTGAAATCCATGCATCTCAGCTGGAATGATACTTTAGAATAAAACAATGTTGGAAAACATACACTGAAAATTAAGTGAAACGAAAACATCTATTGGTGTTTCTATTGGGATGTATGCAGTTTTTGATTAAAACTCCCTTTTTTGTTCATATGCAATTGAAAATGGAATAGGAGTTTGGCAGAATTAAGTGTTTAAAGAAGGTCACTGGATTTAGATATCCAAGTTCAAGGAAATGTACATTTAGTTCATAATTCATGCACAATCAGTGGGAAACTGGAACACTAGGGAAACTATGAGAACTATCTTTTCATTATTAT
Organism: Mycteria americana; assembly: GCF_035582795.1. Lineage (NCBI taxonomy): Eukaryota > Metazoa > Chordata > Aves > Ciconiiformes > Ciconiidae > Mycteria > Mycteria americana. Next base: position 114,903,726 of record NC_134366.1, on the reverse strand, counting down.
TCACTGTAAATGAATAGCTCATAAAACACAGGGTACACTCTCAAACCTCATACAACGTAGCTTGTCAAATGTCATTGACACCCATAAAACTGCAGAATACAAAAGTCTATATCTATCTTTCCTTGCCTTATACATGTATAAGGTAAAAAAAGTTTTCTCTAGAAAACCATGACACATAAGATTATGCAGTAAGCAGTACAAGCCCAGAAATTCTAATATTTCTGAAATTAAATTTCTATTGAGACCTAAAAATTGACCTAAATTTCTATTGAGACCATTACAAATATCATATGTATATCACAGATCATAAATACCATATATTTGTATCATATATCATATATTAAAGATCATAAATATGGTCTGCAGCCCACAGCATGAAGGAAATAAAACAGGGTGAATGATGCAAGAACAAAACCAAGGTCATTCATGTGTATATGAAACTGTGGCAGACTGAGCTTTTGCACCCATTTTACTCTTCAGCCATAAGTAGAGTTCATATTCAACTCATCATGCAAGTAGCTTCAACCCAAACACAATTCTAAAGTTTAATTTAAGTTTTTAACTTGTTTGTCCTAACTGTAAAGAAAATTCTGTGGTTTTGAAGTTTGCTATTTGTTTTACTTTCTTTTTTGTTTGGTTTGGTTTATTCTGTAGAGTTTTTAATTTCTTGGCTCTAAGAATGTAGAGCAGAAATACAGACTTAGAAGTTAAGTAAAAGAGTCATCATTCAGACTGTATATCTAATAACACTTGTGGTTCAAATTCCCTTCTTAGCCAGGGATATGTGTGACTTCATTAAAATGATTTCATAATGTTTCCTGGACAATATTATAATAAGTTCTGCTTGGATTCCCATTTTCCCTTAGATATTTATGGAACCACTAGGTTTTCAGCTTTTGGAAACTGAGATCTTTTAGAATGCCAATTGTATCTATTACTGACATGATATGTATTTAATCTCAAATTGGAAATATAATTAAACCATAATCATACATACCCAGCAATCATTAGTTGTTAGTTTAATGATCAATTCTTAATTCAATAGGATGAACTTTAGTCTCAAATAACCTCAAGTTAAGTTTAATAGGTTTAATAGTATAGCTTTATTATAATCTAGTTTTTTTAAAGTTCTATAGTAGCCATCAAATTACTAATGCCGCTTTAATAAATTATTATTTTTCCTAAATTCTGGAAAGAAGTTTAAAATACCACAACCTATTTTCTAGTCTGAATTTGACATTTGTATCAGGTTCTTGAAGACTGTATCTCTCCTAGTGATATACCATTTACAGTATTGATCTACAATGCATCTGCATTTCTTCCACCTAGAATAGATTGAATGTAATAAGCATTTTCAGTTACAAATATAAAGGAAGCGTTGTGTAGATTTTTGTAGCATTTGATATTAAAAATGGAAAACCTGGATTTTGTTTGCTCTAAGCCTTTATTTTTTTATTGAAACGAGAAAATTCTAAAAAAAAAAAAATTATATATACTCAACCCAACCTATTCTTGCTTAAAAATGAAATAACAACTTCCTGTCAGCTCTCTTCTGAACTTTCCCTTTTGTTTAGAAAATGTTGTAAGCAACCCTGCCTCTGAAAATATTCTTAAGATTCATGAGAAGGGAAGATTAAAACAATACTTATTCATGTGCCTTGTAGAAGTAAATTGTATCATCTGGGTAAATGCTGTCAATAACTTTAAATACATTTCTTAAGTGAAGAGATTTCCATAGCTGTTCCTAGATTGCAAAAGAGGGAGCAGCATTTTCCCTCATATTAAATTTGGGCTTTTTTGTTTGCTTGCTTTCTCATGGAACTCTCTTTAATTAAATATTTTCAGAAATGTGATTTGTCTCATACATAGTTTCATAATCTGATCTTTTTTAATCATGCATTTTAGAGTGGTTAAGCTACTAGACGATGCTCTGAAAAGCATATTGAATTCACTGTCTGACACATGCACTGGGAAATCATAATCCCTTTTTATTCCTGAGACAGGATGTCCCATTTACAGCTATGGAAAGAAATAGAATGTTTGCACGTCTGATAGATGTGTATGAGGTAACACAGAAACAGATGTTTGGTAGCTGAAGGTGGACAATGAAACAAGTACTTAAATAGATTTAGAGGCAATTATAATAGTTTTCTACTTGACAGTATTAAGGCAAGTCTTCATACTAGATATGTCACACCTTCATTTTGTATTCCTCTTCTCCCCCCTCCTTTATACAATTTTCAAGTTAAAAAGGAATTTTGCTCAGTGCTCAGTTGATTGGTGAATTAAGCTGCTATTGATAGTTTGTGAAACAATGATTTGCCAGCTTAGATTTCTAATCATGTACAAACAGAATTAAGCTTGATGGGATACGACTGCTTTATGGATTTTGAGCTTCTATCTGTAAAACATATGTTAAAAGAGTAATCTCTTCTGATTTCACCAGAAAAAAAAAAGAATCAGCGAAGGTGAAAATATTCTTGTTTCTCCTTCCTCTGCTGCATTGTCTCAAATGTGGCAGGTTTTCCTTAGATTTCAAGCACACTGGTCTTTACCTAACCCTGCAGTAAAAACCCAAACCAAAAAAACCCAAAATAAACAGCCACCCTGCACCTCCAAGAAACATGTACAGAATAAATACAATCATTCATAAATACATATGAAAATTCTAAATTAATGAAAAAAGGTCTTTGACATTAGATGGGGAGGGTAACATGTTACAGACAAACAAATACAAGTCTTTTATTCATGTAAGTAGAACTATGTAGACAGACTAGACCTTCAGTTGCTAATTACACGTAAGTTACCTCCTTGCCTGCCCTGCGTTAGGAGGTACATGTTTGGCATGTGAGTTATACTCAAGTGGTATTTTGAGTATCTGAGAATTTTGGGTTGTATTCAAGCGAATTCAAGCTAGGACCATCGACGCTGTTTACAGTCACCTCCTCCTGTATTGTACGCATAGAGATGCAAACTTGCATTTCTGGGCAACATTGTAAAAGAAAGTCGTGTTGTCTTGCTTAGTTACAAACAGGTTACCCAGGGTTATTTTTTTTCAGAATAATCATTCTCTCATTCATGACCGTACTATGTAAAAGTAATTAAATACCTTTTTAATAGCTTATCCGTTTCCAAGTACTGAAAAGTTGGCATGGAATGAACAGTCCTTGTTTTATCTGTTTTATGCTTAATCATGTTGATTAAGAATTACAGTTCACTGCTGTAATTACACCAGAACGCATTTTCTGGGGGCTTTTCATTGTTTTTAATTTAGTTATAAACACCTATTGATTTTTCAGTCAGTCCCTGTGGAATTTGAAAGGTGCAGTAGGGGTAGGAGAGTCTGCAAAGCAGTTCAGAAGTGATATGATTCCTGTATGCTTTATAGCAGAAATAGGAACCCTGTTGAAGAGGGTTACCTAACTGCAGATATGCTTAAATGTCTGGTCCAAACACTCTGCAGATTTTTAGAGAAAAAAATACAAACAAACACAGAGCAAGGTGAACGCCATATGAACCCTACATGTCCTACCTTCAAGTATTTTGATAGTTTTCTGAAGTCTGAGGTTTCCAGCTAGTTAAAAGCAATAACAACATCACCTATAATTTTCTGCTTTAAACACAGAAAACAAAAAGGTTAGGAAATGTCATGCAAACATATTTTCTGCAGATGAACGTCAGAAAATGTGAAATTATGATTGCAAATACAGCTCCAACTCTTTCTTATTTATGTGGATTTTACTCCTGACACTTTTAGTATACAGCTAATGGGAGGGAGTGGAGTTGTCAAAAGGTTTTCACTGATCAGAACTTTTGTTCATAGATTTTCCTGAAAAATTCATTCCCTTACTTCTGCTAGAAAACAGCCTTACATCTAATAAACACTTCTGTTTGTTTGAACATCTCAACTACCTAAACATACAGAATGATCACAGCCAGCAGCCTCTCTCAGAAGTCAAAGCATTTTTTCCCCTGGACCTTCAATGCACCCATACAGCATCTTGTAGCACTTTTTGTTGAACAGAAGCCAGAATGTAAGCAGAAACTGAGCTTTCAGTGCTTTCTAAGATATAATGAGAGGATAAAAATATTTGAAAATAAGATGCTTTATTTCCTAAGAATGCTGCTATAGATAAAAAGGTACCATCAGCAACAATCAAACAAGGAAATAGAGAGGTATGTCCTGAATCCCACAAATCCCCCAGTTCTTCAGAGTGTAAACACCACATTGAAAGACTAGATTTCTCTCTTCTTTTTTTTTAGTTCTCCACTTTTTTTTCTTCTCCTTTTTTTTTTTAAATTGCAGCAGTAGAACATATATTATATAAATGATCTTAATGTTTTAAAATAATTCTCTAGGTGATGAGCAGTATTACTTCTGTTTATTATTTAGCGTAAAGGAAACCAAATCCATGATTTGTGGATACCTGAACTGTAGTGCTATTTGTTTAGGTTCGAAGGGAAAGATATCTGTTATTAAACTAATTGATACTAGTGGGGAAGAAAGTCAAACAAATGTGCAGGCTCTTAGGCTCTCTTTTTCAGATAGCAGGACTGGAGAACACGGTGTCCTGGTAACTGTCCAACATTTGCACCAAAGCTGTGACAGGACTTATGTAGGACATTTTATTATGGAACCAGAAACAAATGACCCAGCATTGTCAGGGATATACTTTATTAAAAGATACAACCTCTCAGTGTAGTAGACACACCAATTCCTCTGCATTGTTTTATGAGGAAATAATTTTTATCCCTTCATCATGTGAGCCTGTTTGTCCCTTGGTCTTATAGTTTATCCATTCTGGAACAAAATTACAGTCCCATAAAACAGTGTAGTGGTATTCTAACTCTGTAATTAGAATTCAATGTGAGATACTGTATACTGTTATCAAGAAGTGATTGATTCGTTTAATTGCTGATTATAAAATAATATGAAACATCAATTGATAAGATTTTTATAGGCAAAACATTGTAAAGATATGTGCAAATAATATATATTATATAATTATTAAGCATATGTACAAGCTTCTTTAATTTCATAAATCTTGCTAAATGTTTTGTATTCTTTTCTGACTATATCATAGACTATTTCAGCTCCATTAAGATAACTTGTTTCTGTAAATGTTTGAGGTAATTTCACTCCCCGCATCCTCCTTGAAAAATACCATGCTGCAATTTTTATACTAGAATACCCTCTTGCATAGTGTAAAGACTTTTTTGATTAGAGCTGGATGAATCTCACAATGTCAAGACTGAAGTTGATTGTGATTGAATAATCTCTTAAAATGTTAATGTTTATCTGCATTTAACTGAGAATATTCCAACAGTGAACTTAGTGACTAGAGACCTTACCCTTCCTAATATATTTTAGTCCTAGTTAGGAACTAGATTATAAATTTTTATTTCTTTGCTAATCGAGAAAATACAGATATTGAGAGAAGACTGAAGTAAAAATTATCCCAGAATTTTGACCTGAGTTTTCACAGAGATTGGGTCTGCATCCTTTTCATTCTACGTTGCTCTCTTCCCATTTGATAAATGCTATACTGTAGAATTAAAAATAATATATCCCCCCCCCTATATCCAAATTAGACATTTTAGGATGCCTGAACTAACAATTAATCAGAAAGTGTGTTAATAGTTGATTGCCTTTTCAGTAAACTGTGAGTTTCTGTTAGATTAAATTTGGTTATGCAGGGTTCTATCAGTAATCTCGCTCAATTTTAGCTTGCGTCCCAAATTCATGAAGCATATTATTTAATACAGACATGGCAGCTGCTCTTTTGGCTGACATAATAGGAATTGAACCAATGAACTCCAGAACTAAAAGCATAAACTATTACGGTTCTAGCAAAATGGTCAACACGTTGTTTACCGGCGGCTATAAGAAGTTATATCTTGTGTGTAATGGCTCTGAAGGGTACTTACAATATAGTCTCACCAATGGATTGCTTATTTCCATTGCCCAAAACAAGCTCAAAACATTAGAAAATAGATCTGAAACAACTATAATAGGAGTTTAGATGACTAGTGCACATGTGGGAACTTATGTGTGGACACATAAATTTATGAGTTTAAATTTGATGTTGAATTTGACCTTGATTTTGTAGCTGTAAATTCTTCAGAGCAGAAGAGTGTTGTGGGTTTTATAGAGCATTCAGTGGCCCCTGTAGAGCTCTCTGAAGCCATGAGGTATTCCCTTCCCCAGCTGGTAACCTGAGAAGAGATCTCATTTAGTCAAACTGATGTTTTCTGTTATATCTCTGTAGGAGCTTTCAGAGGCAGCTCAATGAAATTCTGCTGTCAGGAGGTAATCTACTGCCACTGACACTTGATAGACTTAGCAGTTGTATAAGGAAGGTGACGGATTAATTTCAGAGAAAAGAAAAATATCCTTGTCTAGAAACCAAAGCAAGGTCCTAAGAAGACAGGAAAAAAAGGTGAAGGGATTGTTTACAGAGCTTAAAGATCTTTTTTTCTTCTTCCCTTTTTTTTCCCCCAGACTTAAATACAGAGTACTAGCCACCTGCTTGCATGGTTGATTACAGAAAATGTTATTACAGGCAGAGGTAAAGGATATGGAAAGCACAGAGGTGTTTTTGTTTGTATGTTTGTTGTTTATTCATTTGGTTGGTTGTTTTTGTTTTAATTATCTCCCAAATGAACTTGAAACCTCTGATTTAGTGAAACATGGGGAAAACTTAGCCTTATACCCTTATGGAAACAATACTTATTATATCATGCTATATCTCCTTGGTTAAGTAAAGACTGTCTCTAACTATTTCCTCTATTTTCAAAAAGTACCACTATCTTTCCAAAGAGTCCCATTACTACAGATTTTGAAAAAGAATGGTAGGAATTTTACTTTCTTTCTAAAGAGCACTGGACTCCTAAGAGATAGTCATATGATAAAATACATTTGTGGCAGACTAAGTCATATTCCTCAAGTAGGCATCAATAGATTTCCTTCTTTTTACTATCTTTGTGCAATGGAGTACCACTATTTTCTTCAATTCAAGCACATTCACCTTTTGGGGAAGACTGTCTTATTCTTAATTATTTTCACTGGATCAATGAATGCTTTTACCAGTTCAAGAACATGATTTTGGATGAAAACAAGACCTATCTAGTAACATAGTCAACACGAGGTGCCTGCCCCCTCCCATTCTCACACCTCAATAACATTTGAACTCATTGATTAATTGAAGCCTAATTTCAGAGAGACGTAGAGATCTTAATGTTCTGTTGCTAATTATGTGTTGGCTAGGAGTCTGTGGCTGTGTTCCTGCTTATCTGCTGAGAGGCACCATCAGCTGTGGTCCCTTGAACACCCAAGCCAGTGCATCTATTTTCTTTCTCTGGAATTAGGGGTTAGTACAGAAACTTCTGAGACTTTTTCCTTACCTTTCCTTATTTTGCTTTCCTTCTGTTTGTTAAATTACCTCATAGTGTCAAGTTTAAGTACAATAAAATCTGTCTATGAAAGATGTGGATACAAGGATACAAGTACACTGTATGAACAATAGGGACCTTAGTACTACTTTGAAATCCATAAACATGAACATGACAATTAAATTTAGCAAACAGATTGTGGTGTAAAACTGTTAACATTTTATTACTAGTGAGTACTAATAAATAAAGAGGAACTGCAGCTCAACTCTCAGAGCTGAAGTAGAGCCGGCAGGAGACAAACAGTTTAAATAGATTTTTGCCTGTACTTTGAGAATGTTTGATATGAAAATTGCTGGGAAAGGCAGTAAAAATAACATCCCTTTAAGTCATTTGTGAGTCCTAAAAAACAGCAGTGGGATACATGTCCTATAGGCAATACCATTTGTAAATGACTTCTGTGGGAACTATTCATAAATAAAATGAGTAGAGTTCAGAATAAAAATGATAAAACTGACATTTTTTCTCACTGAACTTGCCAGTTGGAGGAAAGGATTCCCTAGCGGGACATCTCTAATAATGAGAATATAGAGGTAACCGTTAATGAGGATAAATGTATTGGGAGCTTTTTGGAGGTTTTAAGTGCCAATAGATAATCTGCAGTTCTCCTTAACTGCAGGGAAAAAGGGACTCAGATCGATGGGGAAAAAAGACTTGAAAATGTGGCACTGTGTTCCTTGATTTAAGTTCTTAGATGACCATGCTAGAAAAAGGAAAATTGGTACAATAGATAATAAAAAATACAACCTCAAGAGGGCAGGCATTTATCCTTTACAATAATCAGAAAGTATGGGCAAGAAATTTTCAACAATAAAATTAAATATAGAGCTATTGAAAAATCAAATAAGGCCTTAGAGTTTACAGTAGTGACCCTATTTCTTTATAATAATGTTTGGAAGCTACTCTGTGCTTAAATCTGATAAATGATTCTTTGTATGTTACAAAATTTCAGTGTCCACATGCGGAAGCCCAAAGGGACAATAGTAGAAGGAGCGATACAGTTTTTATAGAGTGTGCTAATATCAGGCACAAAATAAAGTAAGGATTTAAATCCTTCTAAGATAAAGCTTTGAAAAGACCAGAGTTTCTTTCTCCTTTGTCACACATTAGGGAAAGTCAGAACTTTGAAGAATTACATAAGCATGGATTAAAAAGTTGAGTAATATCATAACTATCTGGATTTCAAAAACAGCAGTTTTTTTCTAGTCAAAAAACAGTCAACAGAAGAAAATATGGAAAGTTTAAAGGAAAGTAACAAATACAACTGTAGGTTTGGAGACCCTGGTTGTCATAAAGAGAGGATATAATTGTTAAAAGAAATGGGACAACATAATTTTCAAAATCTGACTGTTTAGTTCCAAAAGTATTGTTCCATCTCCATTGACTTCTGTTCAGAAATTTTCTCCCCCTTGAAGAAAGTGAAGCAAGTTTAAATTGTGTTAATTATATCTATGTATGTATATGTGCACACATATATCTATAGGACTGTATTAAAAATGTTGCACTATATTATAATCATATAGAACTTACAAGTAACACATTTAAGTATTAGCCGTTATTCCTATGCTTCTATTAAGTTTGTAATTTTAATATACACTTATGAGACTCTGAGTCTTGGTCTACCTTGCAAAATACAGTTTGAAATTTTTTTGTGGTACACCATGGGGTTTTTTTATATTCCATTGTAAATTCCACGCAATCAGGGAAAGGTCATCTTTCCTGCTACCAAAATAAAACTACATTCCCAATGTCACATTCAATGGGACATAAGTTACACCAAAATGCCACATTGGTTTTAATACCACCACTTCCCACTTCCTACCTGCCGAGTAAAAAGAAAAAAGGAAAAAGCAAAAGAAAAAAAAAAAAAAGAAAGAAGACAGACAAGAGAAGAAAGAAAAGGAAAGAGAAAACAAAAGAAAAGAAAAAGGAAAAATAAAGATGAAAAAGAAAGGAAAAACCCACAAACAAAAATAGCATATCTGAGTCACAATCAGAAAAAATTGTTTTCAGCCAGCTTAAATTGCTGTTGCCTCAGAATGGAAACCCAGAGTTTTTGTTGGGGAGGGGGTAACTTTTTTTTAATCTTTCCTTCTTTAGCTACATTTTTTTATCTAATAAAGTATTTATTCCTGAAAGTCTTGTCTTGCTTTAAAAATTCAACATCTCCATATTGGGTTTATTTAAGTATTTTCAAGTGGCTAAAAATTATTACTAATCCCCCTGCGGCTATGGACAATATTAATAATATTTTATTGATTGATTAACAAATTCTATATAAAAAGTTTACTGGTTGCCCTCTAACTGTTCCAGTATTCCCACGGTGGGCAACTCAGTAATCACTTATTTCAGTTACTTACAGATATTAATCAGTTGTAATGGCTTTGCTGCATTCCTGAATTTGTCCAAATGCAAGTAATTATAGTTCTATAGCCAATTTTGGACACTAAATGCTGTGCCACCTAACTCACTTTTCAGGTTGTGATCAGGTCACATACAGACAATGAATAAAGAATTCTTTTCTCCTTGAAATGAGAAAAACTTAGGGGATTCCTACCTTTCTGTTCCTGGCCACCCATTCATCATTTGGACCACTCAAACTAAAAATAATCATGAAGATCATTCAAGAAATGAAAGGATCTAAAAATAAAGGAAGACACATTTAGAAAGTCTTTAATGAATAGTGACAGCATGCACTTTGTTAAAACCTATGGCATATGCTAACATTATAGGCCAAGACACTGGCACTTACGAATTTAGGTCTTTCCCTTTGCAGACGGGGGAGACCAGAAATGGTGATGACCTCAGGCTACTTCTACTGACAGATGGTTCCAGCCAAAGTTACCTCCCCCATAGACCCTACAGTTTCCTGCCAGTGTCAGAGGTTTGACCACAGTACAGACCTGAGGGTACATGAGTACAGATTTGTGCCCTTCTTTGAAATCTAATGCAGTCCTCCAGCTACAGATGCTGTCTCACGCTCCTGGCAGGCTGCATCACCTGGAAACTGGGAGAAAACAACCATGGCAGAGTCAGATGAAACTCCAGGGCATGGCACAGTCAGGGTGAATGGCCTAGCTGCCATCAGGTGTCAGTGCTGCAATATTTCTGTGGAGCACGGTAGGTTTGTGCAGCAGTACCAGAAATGCCGAAACATTGATAGTAAGATGTCTACAGGATTAAATTAAGTAATATTTTAATAGTGCTATTGTTAGGATTATTTCTTCCAAAGAAGGAAGCTACAGAAAAGTGTACCATTAAGGAGTTCTTGCCAGAAGCTGTTGGAATTGGCTGATGTACTGTGCCTATGCATCCCTGATATCATGCAGTTGTCTGCTGGATTAGATTCGATGCTATGCAGTTCAGTTGAATTCCATTTTTGCTTTTAGTCTGTGACATCACTTGGAAACTGCTATCACAGGTCACAGATTTCAAAAACCAGAAAGCTGGCGTTAACATTCTTTTTTTTTTTTTTACTAAAAATCAAACCAAGTGTTTAGTTTTTTCATCAAGTCAAAAACTGCTAGCAGCTTTTCTTCAGTTGCTGTTATCTGTTTCCATATTTACAGCCTTGTATGGTCTGCTGAACAAGGGAATGTGCTGCAACAAATCTCAGCTGTAAACGTGTCTTTTTCTCAGAGCTGGTTGAGACATTTTGGTTACTGGCACAATTTTATCTGTCTTTCCCTGCTCTTTTCCTCCTTCTTCATGTAAATATTATGGAAAATGAATATAAATTAAAAAGGAAATCTCCTCTTATACCTTATTATATTGTTAACGGTGAAAACCATCTATTTTCTTAGAGCATTCAACATGCTTCCTTTTAGCACCATGCCTAGAAGATTTTCTGAAATGGGATGGCTTCCTTCACTCTCATGGCAACTTTGGAGTTTTCTATCCTGTTAAACCTGTTTAACTAACTTATTTTCTGAGTGTTTGGTTTTTAAATTAGCATTTTTTTCTTTTATATTTCTAGAGATGCTACATTAATAGCATTAACACAGGTAACTGTAAGGTATTATACCTTACTTTGCATGTAGCTTATTATAATGTCTGATATCAAAACAAGGCTAGTGCCTTTTCTGCTCAGCAGGAACTGAATGAAGCCAAGATGTGTCAGATTCCTTAGCTCTGAGTAATTCCTGTCTTATTCACCACACAGTATATCTCCTCCCAGTGAGTGCTCACTGCACGGCAAAAGCAACCAAGCATCCATCTTCAGTGACTAAACAGTGGCAGTAGTTACACAGCAAGAAATTTTCAGATGGTGAAAATTTCTGGCAAAAAAGGGTAATAGTATCTATGGTGGAACAGTATAACCAAACATGTAAAATACAGACAGGCTTATCTGTCACACATCATTATTGCCATCTTGTGTCAAGTCAAAACCAGGAGAATGACTTGCAGTGACAAGTGAGTAATGACAATCTACAGCAACCCTGGTGCTACAGCAAAAAAACTAAAGGCATGGGCAGGAAGCTGGAAGCTTTGAATGTTCTCTTGGAAGTCCCAGGCTTTTTCTCCTACACTACCAGAGCTACAGATCAAACTAGACTGCTGATCCCGCTCGGAGCCTTAAATGTCACTTGTAGGTAGAATTTATCTGGAAATTATTTAACTGGAAAAACAAAAATCTAAAAAGTAAACAAAATCACTGTGACTCTTTTATGCCTGGCTAATTGTCTTCTAAATATCAAACAGAAGACTAATTCTGTAAGTTAACTGCAAATGGTAGGTAACTTTGAATTCAGTATGCTCTTATCTCCTCATCCCACGTTGAGCTCAAAGTCATCAATTTTATCTCTGCATCTTTATATGAAGCAATTTCAAAGATTTTCCATATTTTATATAGACAATGTTGAGGCAGTGATTTTAAATCACCTACCAAAACCCAAAATTGAATACATAAAATGTCTGAGTAGATATGTGCCAAACTCTAGACAAAGCTCTTCTATTACCTGGAATGTGTGCAAGCAAACCATGAAAATTGGCCATTGTTCACCTCTGTGTTTTGGTTTTGCCTGTTATCTGATAAATGAATTTAAAGTATAAACATTTAAATTAGTATTTTCCTATATATACAGGAAATTGTAAATGAAACAGTTTAAAGATAAAAATAAACGACCTGTCTGGACCATAATTCTTCAATTTTCAGCCAATTTCAGGTGAAGAACTATATTTGAAAGACCTTAGTTCTTTTATCACACTGTTTGTCCTCCTGTTTTTACAACACTATCAAAAAAATCTTGCTATAAAATAAATTTATATATACACATTAATATATAGCTTGAATCTTAAAAAAACTCTGCTTTTACATTGTATTATCATTCTTCTCCAGCATTTTTTTTAGTGTGCAGTATAGAGAGCTATTGGTATGTTTTGTATTAATTCTGGGCATGTAGTCCCACTTGAAAGAGTGCATATGAGGAATGGTCAAGCCACGTAGAGGTCACAGATTAAATGTCATCAGTATTACTGAGTTCAAAAGCAAGGATCTTCATGCATTTCATCTGGTATCTAGTCTCATACTGATCCAGAAATATTTTCATATTTTCACATTCTGTTCTGGTCTCGTGCTACTCTCCCTGATTTTTCAGGACAGGTTACTGATTAAGAAGACTCAATTTCAGAAGATGGAATATTGACATATAAATGCTTTTATCAAAATTATTTCTTGTAGAGATTTTTTAAAAAGAAAATTACATAACATGTAAAGTATTTTAATGAAGTCCTTTAAATTGTAGAAGGAATTGCAACTCTTTCCCCTTCATTAAAAGAATTTTAATGAAGCTTAGAGTAGGCTATTATTCAACATCTTGAGAATAACTGACTATGCTAAATTAATCAGTTTATTTCCACCAAGCAATTGCCATTCTTTTAACCATGGAATGAAAAAAAGTCTATGAGAACTCAACCTTAAAACTTTTCATTGTTATCTTTATATTGACACTTCTTTATATTTCTGTTCCTTTATATTTACATTGATTCTTACCCTATTTATAATGACTATAAAGTTCAAGACTTTTACATCTGCATTTAAATTTAATGGAAGTAAAATATTATTTTATCATCCTCGACCAAGATTCTTTCTTTCTTTTTTTTTCTAATATTTCTGTATTTTGTGTGTTGTTTAATCATGCTGGACCATCTAAGGGCTATTATGCTCCTTAAAAATCTCTGAATAAGATAACTGAAGTGTTACAAATAACAGCTATGTAATTTCAATATGTGCTGCATTTCTCATCTTAAGAGTTTTATTACAAAGGTCAGTTCTGAATGAATAACTTGTAGAAATAAGGTGTTTAATAGAAATGCACACAACTGCAGCAGCTCGGTCAAATCTAAGACTATGGAAAATCTAAGAGACAGCAAGGATAGTTTGAAGGACGGACAAGGGAGTTGTTTTAATACAATCTTAGTGTTACACTTGTTAGTCTGATATTCTCTTTTAAGTAATGTCAGTCTAACCTGTGTGACTATGCAAGGTCTTTTATCATGACAAATCTGACTATTACAGAAAAGTAGATATGAAAAATAAATGGATGCTGCCATATGCAAACACTGCAAATCGGTAGATACATGGTTTCACAGATCAAAGATGAGTATTTTCTGAATTTTAGATTTAGAGAAAGCTGACATTTCTGTTTCCCAGTTAAAAGCCTCAGGAGATCATGGCTGGTTTTGATGCTTTGTTAGTGGACCAGACACAGAGTAGTGAAGTAAAATATTTGCCTGTGTCTGCACCCAGTTCCCCATGGACACTACCTTTTGATATTTTTGCATACTGTGACTCAGATACAAAATACAGAATTAATATTTTGAAATGCCATGAGAAAATACTATTTTTTTATGACAACAAATAACAAATGGAGAATGAGGGTGATTTGGTGACTTCCAAGAAAAATAGCATGCAAAAGCACAAGTTCCTCACTGAAATGAAGTTTCTACTTCTTAAAAAAAATAAAAAAATAAAACGAGAGATTATATGAAATGACAATATTGTCTTCCTGAAAAGTGATCTGGACATAAATAGAAATAGATCAGACCCTATTTATGCTTATTAATTAAAACTGTAGTGACATTAACAGAATATTAAATCACATTTAATTCTAGGTATATAATCTGTGTGTCCACATGTCTACATTTATGTAAATATATAAATAGACAGTAATATTCTATTTTTGGATAATGTATTAGAAGTTTAAAAAGATGTTCTTTATACAAGATTAAAAAAAAAAGTTTAAAAAATAAATTGGAAATAGAGAGTAGTACTCATATGAAATACATTCTAAAAGCAATAAAACTGATTGAGCAATACTATATATTGAAAATGCTATGTTATGTTAAAATAAAGGATTGTAGATACGTGAATCAGTGACTGGTTAAGAGATAGTGGGGCCAACCAAAAAGGCACTGTAATTGAAAAATAATCAGGTATGGTTTGTGATATCTGAAGTGTTATTCTGAAGTATTAGCAGGAACCATTTAACCAAGGAAATTCGGTAAGTGTATAATTTACAGGAAAATTACAAATACTTACAAACTTTTCAAGGAGTAAAAATCTCCAGAATACCTACTAATTCATTCTGTTTATATAGTAAATGTCTAGAAAATTTGTATGCAAATGTATATACGAGAGGTAGCTTGCATATTTGATAAGACAAAGTATTCTGCACAATATTTACAATGGAATGCTTTAAATTACAGGGCACTTCAAACAGGACGCAGATGGATCATTATACTTTCCAGAATCCTGTTATAGTATCAAGACATCATTCGTGTGTGTTATTTGAGTAGGATACTAGTTCTTCACACTGTACTTGTAATTGATGATGACAGTCATGAGACACTGCTATATTTGATTTATATTATTCATTAAACTTGAAGACTTAGCCTGAATCTCCTGTCCAGTTCTTATAATCTTCTTTTAAGTGTTGAGCTCTTGGATACTGAACCCCTTATAACTATGACAACTGTGTGACTTTATAAACCTTAAAGTGTAATGTTAGATGAGAAAAAGAAGGATGTCAGGGACTCAAAGTTCAAAAAGAAGGAATACAAAAATTGGTACTTTGGTGTAGCATTGGGCAGGGGTCAAAAAAGAAATTTTTCAGCCCTTGGTGTACTTAATGAATTTTTGTTCTGATTTTTAGAAATAAGTGATTAATTCACTGGGGACATACGTGGTCTTTGAGCAATGTAATGACAAAAAGCACTGACTCTCAGAGGATCAGGTAGAGCACCTGACAGAAGAGAGCTAATCTCTAACTGAAAGCAGTATATTTCAATCATGTCTTTTATTAACATTTTGTAATTATGCACCTAGAAATTATCATCATTTAAAAAAAAAAAAAAAAGATGCAAGTCTTTTGAAAATATGACTCATCAGGAACTTGTTAGTTCATGTTAAATCAAAATGTCTTGAACACGTAGAGGGTACCTTGATGTCTTGGTATCAATCTCACACAAATACCTCTTTAATATCCTGCTAGTATGCAGATGAGAAAGACTGGAAATATTCCAAATCTAACAACCTAGAAAAAGTAATAAAAAATATGGCTTTTCAAAACTTTTAAAGGTCCGTTGCTGAAAACTCAAGAAATTATAACACCTTCAATTAACAAGAAAGATCCTTATGAATTAATAACTGTTCACATACAGGAAACAATGACCAGAAAAAAAAGTAAGGCTATACAAATAGTCAGTGTTTATGTGTAAAAGATATTACCACTGGAATATCAAAAAGATCTGTAGTGAAACCTGAGCTATTTAATAAACTCCTAAGTAATCCAGAATAAGTTGTGAATGCTGACATCTAAATATTTTCTAATGATAAAAAATTATTTGAAATAATACAATTTTTAACATAATTTTTAAAAAACCTGCAAAAATAACAATGTTATTAAAAACTATCTCATGATAGTGGTCAATAAAATGGCACCTAAAAATCAACACCAGCAAATGAAAAGAAACACAGATGAAAAAAAACACACAAAAAAAATTTGGCTATATACACAGACTGATAGGATAGGCCTAAATCAACTATTTAGGCCTAAATCAACTATTCAGGCCCAGGAAATATGTTTTGGAGTTATTCTCTATAGGTCCATGAAAAAAGTACTGCAGAGAGCTAAACAACAATCATAAAGAATGTTAGCAATTGTTATGAAGGAACTCGAAAACAAATTGCCACTATATCACTTACAAATGTATACTGTTCTCAGACTTGATTGCCATACATAATGCTGTTCACTTCCTATTAAAGACGATGTAGTAGAAGGACCAGGGTACAGAGAAGGGCAAGAGAGATGATTAGAAGTATAGTATAGCTTCCACAAGAGAAGTTTTCTTTAGCCCGGAAAACAATGACCTAGGAGGATTTCTGAAACGTATGTAAAAGCATGCCTGTCAGGAAAAGGTGGATGAGGAATGATTACTTTCTATTTCTCATAACAGAGAAGCTAGGATAAGAGAGATAATTTTATCAGTGGTTTTAAAACAAACAAACAGGGTTTTTTTTACATACAGTTGATAATTAAATTATAGATCTGTCTGCTGAAGGACGTTGTGAAGTACAAAAAAAAAAAAGGGATTAAATAACTTCATGGGGAATAGATCCCTTGACATTAAATATAATTGTCCAGACAAAACCTATTACTGACAAAGTTCCTAAGTGATCAACCGAGGAAAGTTAGAAGAGTGATCTCTCTGGAGTTTCTCTCAGCTTTGTTTTTTTTTTTCTAAGATTCTTATTTTGAGCCATTATGGGAGATAAGGTGTTACACTAAATGGTCTGTCTCTGTGTGCCTGTTCCTACAGTCTTAACCTTGGAAATTATTCTTCTGGATTGGTAAAGATTATCTTGGGGGTAATCATAAATCTTCTTCAAACACTTTTTAAACTATTTTTGCTATCTCAATCTGTATGTTAACATTTTTTACCTAGGAATATTAATGAATTACAACATTACACGTGATTTCAGACAATTCTGCTTAGTAAAAAATTGTAAATCAAGTTAGAAAGGCAAGATTGAGTATCCACCATTCCTAGTACACCCTACAGTTCTTTCCTAGACCTGGACAACAGCAAAGTCAGGTCTCAGTAAAAGTTCTTAAGACTGGCTGATAGGACTGGCTGGTTATGTTCAAGAGCTGTCAGAGCAAAGCAGCTCCACTGGCCTTATTCATACAATGAGAAATTTAGACCTACAAGGCTTGCTCAGTAGGAGAATCTGGACTCTTTATTCTCCAGCACTTCCACCCATTTTATGAGAACTCTGTATGAAGTGTGATACCACTTTGCATTTTCAGGTGGTGTTGAATCGGCACAAGCACATTTATTTTTTAAAAGTTACATCATTTCCTATTGGTTAATGAATGAGTGCCATTGTCTTTTATATCCCAAATTAAATTTCAATGAATAAATTGAGTCAAGAAGAGCTGCCATTCAGTGTGGTACTTTTTCTTATCAGTATAATAAATTGTATCATAGATAGGATTTCTGTAAATCCTAAACTGAATAGAATAAGTGCAGTAAGGTAATTACTTTGTTACCACAATAGTGAGTATAAAAAATTGGAAATTTGTTTTAATTCCTCTCCTATTACAAAGATAAGGTGATCTTTTCATGAAGATAACAGAGATCAATAACCTTTTTATTACAGCTTCGCAGAATTTGTGGCAAATTACAGGAAGTATTCTAAATTTAGATACAATGACACTACCTCCCATACACAGAAAAGAATAATATTAATGTCCTTTTCATGGTCCATCTCTAGACATAATAAAAGGTGGGATAAAAGCAAGAATTAGCTGTGTACATGTTGCAAAATCATCATTACTATCTTACGTTATTCATGCAGAGGAAGCATTTTTCTGTGCTCTGCTTTGCCACCTTTATTCCTTCTAGCAGGCATATATCCTAGAAGCCACCAGATCACATTAATTCATGATCATTTTTACCTGTGGTCTTTTTTATGCTCATCACTTTTTAAGTTTCAGTATGCCCTAGTCCAAGTTTACACTGATGACATTCGGTGCCAAAAGTGCAAAGGTTCATTCAAAAATTAACATCCTCTTCTGACGAACACTGGTAGATCACAGTGACTTAGAGTCTGATAAAGGTTAAAACATTTGGAGTTAAAAAGGAAACTGAAAAATATAAAAATTGGCATGAAATATTTCTGTGTTGTAGAATAATCTTTGTGGATTTTTTTTTCATTACTATTCTACCACCTACTGAGGAATTACCTCAGTTTTATATCGAGAGGAGAGAGAGTCAGAGGCGGTGGGCACATCATTTGAGGTAATACTCTTCCTTTGATAACAATGAATACGAAGGAGATTCTCTGTTAAAGACACTGACAACAAAGCTGAAACAGTTTTTTTTCTGTATAACATTACAGTTACTAGACTATTGCAACATAGTCTTTGCTCTTTAATTTTAGATTCACCAAGAAATCTCTCCCTAGTCCTAGCCTGACTTTAGACAGTAGTGTAAAGGAATGGTAAAATAAAAATAACTCACTTCAATAAAACAAAACCTAGAGGTGGACCAGAAAATGGATGATGAGGCCACTGGGCTTCTGGAAAATAGTGTCTGTGTACAACACTGAGACCAAAATTAGAAATTCTGGTGTATTTAAAAACAAGAATATTAAGGTGAAAGTCACAGTCCTAAATTAACATGGTAGAATAACACAGGTGATGAAATGAACAGAAAGCAAAAAAGCAGAGACAGGCCATTTAGTTACATTCTGCTCTTTTTCTTCTTTAGCAGAAGCACCGAGCTGCCAAACTGATGGCTGTTCATAAATATCTGCAATACAGTTGGTCTCAGCACCGAGTATGACAGCTTTCAATAAAACATTCATTGTGATGCTTTGAGGTCTTCAGAGGTACATAAAATAGTTCCCAAACTGCACATTACATGCAGTTTTCCATTATACACTGCACAAAATGTCCTTGACATTCAAGAGTTTGCCATACATATTTTAACATGCATCACTCCAGGGTGTATTTGAAAATACCCTCCACTTGCCTTTAATAATAATGACTTGTCAAGTGGAATCCAGATCTTGGTTAATCTAACGTAATATGGACTTGATGATTTTTATTAACTGTCAAATGGAGCCCGATAGCCGTCAGAAACATTTTTCCCTTCTGTCATGCATTTGTTCCCAGCATGTTTCATTTCTGACCACTAATGTAAAAGGTTAATAAACTGCAGTATTAAATATAATTAATATTCAATATGCATGGCAAGTGAATAATTTTGCAGATTTTTTATTTTAAAGATGTTGGGACATTAATGTGGCTATTCTGCAGCCTTACAGAAGTGTACCATGCTGCATGCATTGGCTAATTTGCCTGTGAAGAGTCTGTGAAGCATCTCTGCCACATTATTAAAATTCATGTGACTGATTCAGAAATCTGAAGGGTTTATTTTGTTTCCAGTTCTACTTCCTTCCCCCTTACTTTTCTCTTCTTGGTATCACAAGGTACAATTAATCTAATATTCTTTCATAAACATTTTATCCTATGTCAAGCATAAAATGGCCATAGGCAATAAAAAGAAGGTCTGACTTTCAAATATCCATTTGGGCCACTGTCATTACGAGGCTGGTTACAAATGCTTGTTTTTCTCCACTTTTTTATGCTTTTCAAACAAAGAAACCAAGTCAAACCTTGTTATGTCTATAAACAAATTGCCTGAGCACCAGTCAAGCTTATTAAAAATTCACAAAGTTAGAAGTACAGAGATAGAGGTGATGGAACCATCTTAGATTTGTGTGATAATGGCACAAAAATGTTCTCATGAAAACTGTTCTGGCTTTATGTTAGTGACACTGGCAAATGAATTTGATAAAATAACTTAGAATGAGATTTGAACTAGAATAGTAGGCTTAACTAGAGATTATTACCCTGTTCTTCAAACATATATATTGCAACTTATTTCTTTAGATTTATTCTTTAACTATTAAGTTTCTAGACTCTAAAATATCTCCGCTAACCAGGATGAAAAGGATGTTATGTTCAGCATATTTAGCTGAGTATTACTTGTGTGTCTGCTTATATGCCTTCTTTACAAATCACATTTAGATTTTAGCTCAAACCGAAATATTTTTGTTTAACCTTTTAAAATAAACCACTTCCTCTGAAATTGTTAAACTCACACAAAATTTCCTATCAATCTAATCAGTAATAAAATGCATTTCTTGTAAACATGAACATGTCAGACATGAGCCTTAGTGTCTGTCAATGTTGCAACATACCATCTTTCAGTTATCTCTTTTAACATTATCCACCACTGGGGAAAATAATCTTCCAGTTACTCCATGTCCGGTTACTCCATGTCCAAACTCCACTATTAGCCAGTCTTACTGCTTCTTGTATAGGTAGAACATGGGTCTACCTGCTTATACCATTCTACTTTCAGAAATGTGAAAATCAGGAATTCAAATAGTAATTTTAAGGTTGACCTAGAATGGTAACTGTGGTGTATTCTGCTTACAACTAGAAGCAATTATCAACATTAGCATGTTGACCATGTGAGAATCACAGATGAGATGTACTGATGCCTTTCACTGTACTGTATGCATATTTATAAAATATTAGAAGATAAACTGGCCTTGTTTACCAGTAAAATGCAACTGTTTCTCAATAAAATAAAAATAGACCTATTGTTGGTGTGTCATTCCTTGTTGCTACTAAGTATTAAAGCTGTTTAAACAGAAAAAGAAAATTGCTTTTTGGGTTTTTTTAAGTTTCACTTAAGATGGGAAGAAATTAGTTATGACTAAGTTGTTAGGGACTATGTGAAGTCAGTTTAGCTTTAGACCATTTCTGAGCTATGCAGGAATTTCGTTGGTTCTTTTGAAAGTTTCTTAGAAGACAGAATAAAATCATCAATGTCCTTCCTCTTCCCTGAAAGAAAGTTTAATCATTTAAAGTCCAGTGTATTCGTGGCTTAGTTAAAATTCAGTGTTTATTTAAAACTGGGTCAACAGATCAAACTCACACTATGATCAAGAGCTCTAGTGATGAGTGACACTTCCATCCCAGGTGATCACGAGAGAGTGCATAAGTGCTCTTACATTAATGAAGTTCCTGCTTCTAGTTGCTACTGTCTTCTGTGAAGATAAAATGGATTACTTAACCCCTGAGAGTGCACAACACGATGTGCAGTTTTCAGGCCATATGAAACCATGGTACTGCCAGTAGACATTGCTGCACGTCTATACTGTTTTCTACACTTTGGTGCTATTAATAAAAATTATACCTGTCTTTCTTAAGTATCTCAAAAATAGTACTTTATACAAAACTAATAGCAGCAATATATTCACAGACATGAATTATTCATAAATAATAAAATTTACCTATTTCACATGGTCATTCAATCAGCTAATCATAGATAAAAACTTATTTGCTCCTTGAATTACTGCTTACCAAAGAGCACTTTTGGAAGACATAGCAACTCAACGCTGCCAATGACTTTCTTTCATACACCATATGGAAAAGAAAATCCTGAAATAGTGTTTGGAAGAGATGCAACAATTACTTTGTTACAAGATGGGGTGGTTGCATTGTATCATATCCTATTGTGTTGTTAATTGGTTTTCACCAGCATAAAGAAATCTAATCATGCAATGTGCTCCAAATGCAGGATATTCCATACATTTGGGCTCATATTATCACAGAAATTGACTTTTGATGATAATATACACAGAACTTGTTGCCAGCTTATATTATTAGGACCTGTCTCAGTGCTAACATGCCCTCTCCAAAATGAAGAATAAGCCAGAAATTCTTTCATTGGGTACTAACCATGTTAAAAATGACAAAAGGAAAGGAAGAACAGTACTGAAAGGAACTATAATTAGTACAGATCTTGTAAGAATGGATGAAGATATTTAAAGTTGTATTTAACGTTTTTGTTTGTCCTGTTAGTATGTTTTTGTCTGTCCATCTGCATCATTAATCTACATTAAATTTCTGGTTTTAGTAAAGCATATCTGTATTTTTAAATAAAATATAAGGGTTTTATTGAAAGCATACTAAGAAAAATATGTCTTTTATGTTATTAAATGTTGAATTTTATTTTTCTCCCATGGTGATGGGACCACAGTACTGTTGGACCAAAGCTGGCTGAGATCTAACTCAGCGTGGGGATGGTGGGAGCTTGTGTGTGGCACACCCTGTGAGAACTTGTTCATGGTTCCACGATGTGGCACACATGAAATCTCCAGTAGGTGAAATGACAAGGACCAGGGAAATGCTCTGTGAAATTCATTATATTCTAGTTAGAGTCATTAGGACAGAA
This sequence comes from Mycteria americana, assembly GCF_035582795.1. Classification (NCBI taxonomy): domain Eukaryota; kingdom Metazoa; phylum Chordata; class Aves; order Ciconiiformes; family Ciconiidae; genus Mycteria; species Mycteria americana. The sequence goes on along the minus strand of NC_134366.1, from coordinate 114,880,956 downwards.
CGTTCTGTTACTTGAATACAGAGCAGATCCCTGAAGTAAAGGGACTTATTCTGCTGCACTGCAAGGGATCTGCTCGGTTATTTACAGCAACAAAACAGGAAGAAGAATTTGATTCCCTACTCAGAACTAGGAATTTTCAGTTTCCAACATTTATCTAAACTCTTTTTTAATCACCAACTTTTTTATTTCACATTTGTGATAAATCTGCATGCAAATCCTTCAGAAAGGAACTGAAGCTGCTGGAATAGCAGAACAGAAAACAACAGTTATTATTCCCTTCCCCTATTGCCACTTATTTCATTGTAAATGGGCTTTGTGCAGGGAGGGGTGAATTCCTCCCTTGCTAAATAAATGTATAGACTTTAAAAAATAGAATAAACTGGGCATAGTTTAAAACAAAACTGTATTTGTGCACACCTTTAATTAACAATATAAATATTTTCGAAATAATAACATTTTACAGTGGACATAAGACACTCCAAAATGAACACTCAGTGGTGGTAATTCATACTTAGTTGCATTGATGGTGACTTATCCTTCAGCCTCATGGCTAGCAGCAGCACACTAACTATGAATTAATGCAGTACAGTTTATGCCCTACCATACCTTATTGCTTAATTAAAAATGAACCAGTTTATTAAACTGGAGAGATGAAGCTTCACCCCCTACATGCCTGAATGACTCTTTGAGCAGCACAAAAGTCGCTTTGAACTTTCCCCATTTCAAGCCTCTCTCAGTAACTATTCACACAGAGATTTGTTGACTGTTCTTCTTATACAGTTGCTTCTTTTAGAATACAGTTGCTTCTTTTGTGCTGTGGTAATCCATGCATTTGCAGGATAATGAGTTGTGGGAATGCCTAGATTCTGCACCCCTACCTTTCTTTTAAGCTGTCGTCCTGCCATAATAAAACACCTCTCTGGAAATACACCCTAAATAACTATTTCTGAAACAGCAATATAATTTTCTTTCAGTACTTCGCAATGCGACACTGCCAATGACAGGGCTCGCAGAGCCACGACTTTCAAAAGAAACATTTTCCCCACAGAGTTGGTTAGGTAATGTTCATTTGAAGCTGGAAGACAAAATCTACATGTGGCAATAATGTTAATGCATTTGCTACAGAATTATTCTAAGTCTCACATGAGGTGAGTTGATAACAGAAAATGGTATACTTGAAGTAAAATTAATATTTCTAATGGGTTTCAAAGATAAGTTCATGTAATTAATAAAGACATTACTTACTGCTAGTGACATTGCTTTGTCATGTTTTAATACTTTTAGAAGCTTGTGTTGACTATAATTACATTATCCCAAACTTGATTCATTGATCTCTTAGATTTTCTTCCACTTATGCTTGAAGAATTATTTTTCCTAATTTACCGGAATTTTTCCTCTCCATCTCTGTTTTACGAAGATATTACTCCTTACAAGTTATGCTTCCTATCCTATCCTATCCTATCCTATCCTATCCTATCTTATCCTATCTTATCTTTTTCTTTAGTGCTCCTTCACTCAGCCACGTAGAATCTATCAGGAAAAAGTTTGCTAGAGTACTGTCTACAGTTGGGGAAATCAGTCACAGTATACAGTAGTACCTGTACCCTTCCATTCTTCACAAGGTACTCAATTATCTGCATGAGATTTTTTTATCTTCTTTTGCAACTAGTCAGCTGCAGGTAACTAGGTAGCAACTGAACTACAGACAGCAGGGGTGGTGAAAGATGTTGACCCCAATGAGGTTATTGCCAAAGTGGAAAGTCAGTTTTCATTTTAATCTTTGAAACTCACAGCTTCTTCTGTATAAATATAATTTTCCATTTACATCTTCCTTCAATTAAACGGTTATCCACTTCAGTGAGATTGCAAGATGGAAGATTTATTTCCATTATTATTGCTTCATGTCGTGGTTTAACCCCAGCCGGCAACTAAGCACCACCCAGCCACTCACTCATTCCACCCCCCGTGGGATGGGGGAGAGAATCAGAAGAGTAAAAGCGAGAAAACTCACCAGGTGAGATAAAGACAGTTTAATAGGGAAAGCAAAAGCCGCACACGCAAGCAAAGCAAAACAAGGAATTAATTCACTCCTTCCCATGGGCAGGCAGGTGTTCAGCCATCTCCAGGAAAGCAGGGCTCCATCATGTGTAACAGTTACTTGGAAAGATAAATGCCATCACTCTGAATGTCCCCCCCTTCCCTCTTCTTCCCCCAGCTTTATATTCTGAGTGTGATATCATAAGGTATGGGATATCCCTTTGGTCAGCTGTCCCCTTGGGGTCAGCTGTCCCAGCTGTGTCCCCTCCCAACTTCTTGTGCACCCCCAGCCTACTCGCTGGTGGGGTGGTGTGAGAAGTAGAAAAGTCCTTGACTGTGTAAGCACTGCTCAGCAATAATGAAAACATCTCTGTATTATCGGCGCTGTTTTCAGCACAAATCCAAAAGATAGCCCCATACTAGCTCCTATAAAGAAAATTAACTCTATCCCAGCCAAAACCAGCACACTTCAGTAGGAAACGTATCACTGCTTTTATAACATTATGAGCTCTGCTTGTTCCTCTACTTTTTCCTTCCAAATGGCCATTGGAAAATGTCTGTCACTGAATAATGCTTTGAGTACATTATCAAACCTTTTGAGTACATTACCAAACTCCTGCAGAGTAAAGAGATCTTTTTTCATTTGCCTAATTAGTATCACACTTTTCAATTTTCCTAGATCATTACCCCTGGCATGTGTCAGAATACTTCTGGGGCCTATGAATTTAGTTAACAATTCAAAAAATACAAAAACATTAGTTGCAGGCAAATGATTCCTTTCTGTCCAAAATATTCAGTAAAATTTGTAGACAGGTATTTGATATTATGAATGGTTTTTCTTAATATGCATCTTGGCCCTGGTTAATATAGCAGTGCTCAGAATAGGCCACTTAGCCATACTTGTGGGTACGTGAAGGACAGAGTATGGAAATAACTGACTTCTTTGAAAAAAGGTGTCTAGAATGTCATATAGCTCCTGATGGTGCTTCATAGAAAATTTATACACTACAAATTGTAATTATAGCTGGTGCAGATACTAACACATAGAGTGCATGCTGGCTAATGCTTTCTGTTCTGAAGCTGTTTTTAGCTGGAGTGAATTATGCATGCTGTGCAACCTTGATTACAAATTTTGACATAAATGGATCCACAAACTCCAAAAATGTGTTTAGAGGGAAAAAAAGGAAAAAAATAGAAAAAAGGAAGAAAAAAAAGAGATTATGTTTGTTTATGTAGAAAGAGGGGTATGAATGCCTCTTCTTAAGAGACAGTAGCATGTCTATAATTTGAATGAGGACTTTGAAACAGACAGTCCTTCTTTTTGGATCTGTGTTTGGATCAGGGTGTCAATAAACAGCTTTTCAAGTTACCGCCAGTCCTTTTTATTAAAAAAAATGCCACTCCACTCTTCCATCACATGCTTCAAATCCAGTGACGTAACTGACATACATTCAGGAGAGACCTATTAAAGATTTGCTGCTAAACTCTGAAGCTGAGTTGCATGTGGTCCAGAGAGGATATACAGTTTCTATTTTCTGAACAACTCTGAACTCCCGAAGAAGTAATCAGCCATAGCCAGAACTGACCCGAACTTCTCCTCCTTCATGTGATGGACTGATAAACACAGGCCTGAAAAATGAGACGTATGTTTCTTCTTGATTTAATTCCTTTTGTGAAAGCTTCAGGACAGTGAGGAAAGAATGAGGACATAGAAGATAGAGAATCTGCAGGACAAATAAGAGCGTGGTGAATAAGAAGTAGGTGTAAAGACTACCATGTTATCTGAGAGAGAAGTAGAGTGGTTGAGTAAGTAGGGAGGAAAGCTATTTGCTGATAGGAAGTTCAGAAATGCATTCGTGTAGACACAGGAAAAGGGAAGAATTATTATCCAAGGGGCTCAAGAGAATGACAGAAGAAGGGATTGAGGGAAAATAGAATTATATGAAGATACAACAGGAAAAGTAGGGTCAGAGGTATGTTTTTTCATTTGGCATGCAGCTGCAACTGATTGCAGTCATGAGATCCTACATTAATTTTCTGCCAGAGAAGGTTTTTTAACAAAATACATTCCCCACTGCTTTTTTCATTCCCTTCTGAGCGTTAGTCCGTGTAAGACAGCAGTCTTCTGCTGTCACCCTTTCCTTCACCAGCTCAGTTCACATAACAGCAAAGACCCTCATACTAATACTGAGTACCATTTCCAAATAAATATAATTCTCTGGTATGATTTATTAATTTTTGTAAAGGTTTTTACTTTTTCAAGGAAATTGCATCCAAGAATCATGTAAATAAATTTAAAGTTGACCTTGAACTATATTACACCATCAATAAACTTTTTAGCACTGAATTCTTACTGGAAACTTTCTCCAATCATGTATTATTAGCATAATATTGTGAAAGACAGAGCAGCCCTCTTCGCAAAGGTCACATCTTCTCAATTCAAAAGAAACTGGAAAAAAAAAACCAAAACAAAAGAATGGCCGTAAAAAAAGAAAGAGATGAAAAGGAGGGGACTTAAGCAGCAGAAGCTAATCTTTGGGTGAGAAAAAAAAAATTAAATTCACACTGAAATCTTGAGCTATTTTTGGAGTGGTTTAAGTGACATTTGGCCTACTGACAACGTTATAGGACAAGAACAGTTACATTTCCACCTGGTATAAGCAAGCTGTTCCAACAAAATGGTTGTGCATGCTTTTGACTTTCAGTGATTCATGCAGGGACAATCTTTGTTTTTAAAAAGTCTTTTGTACATTAATAAGTAAAATTTTACTCAGTCACATGCCTTAGATTTACAATATACAGTGCAAATTAATTAGTGAGTGTGGTGCAATTTGTCTCAAAGCTCATTCTTTTTCAGGTGACTGAAGCAGTGGAGATTTGCCAAAATATTTTTGTTGCCTTTTCAGTTGTTCATCAAAATAAGCAACGGTTAGACTCCAGACACCTAACTATTTTTTAGTTCTTGTTTATAGCATGGGTTTGCAAAAATGTAAGAGCTGTGGTGTTCCTCTGAAAAAGTGAAAAACACTGCCTTTTGGCTACATTTAAGCATTCCTCCAGCAGTGGAAACAAGCGTGTTGCAGTTAACAGTCCTAGAAGATATTTCAAGTTTGGCATCACTGTCCAGGCACTCCGCCAATCACTTTGTAGCCTGAAGGTATAAACAGACAGACTATAGAGGGGATTTACAGAAGTACTTGAACTTCAATACAGTAGGTGACAATAGAGAACACAGATATATGGGACAAAGAGAAAGTGGCTGCTAATAATCGGTCTCAAGGAAAGGATATTATAGATCAGTGGTGCATTTTACTTTTCCATTTTTCTCTAATCACTACGTATCAGTAGTGAAAAAAAGAAAGCACATTCTTAGGTATTCCTTTATTCCATAGTTCATAGAGAGGATTTCTTGTAGCATTTGGAAGAGCATTTCCTTCACACAGTGTAAAAGATGAATGATAAACTGTGATTATAATGAAAATAATGATCTCTAATGATTTTGAAGCTGAGTAGCTAATAAAGAAAGGGACTGGTAATTCATTATTATTTTCATGTCTATCAATAAAATACCTGAAGCAAGAGAATCTCATAACCTTGTGCACCCACCTTTGTTTCACCAACTGAATTTGGTAATTTTGGTGATACTACACAGATTTTCCTAGTAGAGAAAAGAAAAGAGGTACAAGTTTGTTTTCAGATGAAAAGCACTGTGTTTTTTGTTTTTTCTCCCTGAATATTGTTATCGGTGCTGTGAGTCCCAGATATGCAGAAGGGGGAATTCCGCTACTATGCTGAAAAATGCGTATTTCTAGTGATGAGTTAGATTAGCTTATGGGAAGAAGACTTACACAGGGTATCCTGTAGCTGGTACTCCTATTATTGAGGGCTTCTATACAGATGTCTTATTTTACAGGGAAGACTTATTTCATTAATCTGAAGCTTCATTATCCATGTTTATACTATGATATTGTGGTGGGATGACCTTGGCTGGCTGTCAGCTGCCTACCCAGCCACTCTCTCACTCCCCCTCCTCAGCTGACAGGGGGATGAAAAAGCTTATCAGCTGAGATAAAGGCAGAGAAATCACTTAACAGCTATCATCAGGGGAAAAAACAGACTTGATTTGGGGAAAATTAATTTAATTTATTGCCAATTCAAATAAACTTGGATGATGAGACACAAAGACAAATTGAAACAAGAGTTTCCTGCCACCTCACCCCCTTTTCCCAGGCTCAGCTTTCACTCCTGACTCACTTTCACTTCCCAACTTCTCTACCTCCCCCTACCCCAAGCAGCATAGGAGGATGGGGAATGGCAGTTGTCATCAGTCCGTAACACTTCGTCTCTGCCTCTCCTTCCTCCTCACACTTCTCCCCTGTGCCAGCATGGGTCCTTCCCATGGGCTGCAGTCCTTCAGGATAAACCTGCTCCAGCATGGGCTCTCCAGAGGCTGCAGTTTCCTTCAGGAAATATCCACCTGTTCCAGTGTGCGGTCCTCCACAGCCTGCAGGGGAATCTCTGCTCTGGTGCCTGGAGCACCTCCTCCCTCTCCTTCCTCTCTCACCTTGGTGTCTGCAGGGCTGTTTCTCTTGCATTTTTTCCTCCCTCCTCTCACTGCTGCATGGCATTTTTTTGCCCTATCTGACATATGCTTTCTCAGAGGCCACCATGTTGGCTGGGGGGCCCAGCTGTGTCCCCCGGTGGGTCCATTGGAGCCAGCTGGAAACAGCTGTGTCTGGCTCGGGTCAGCGCGGCCTCTCGTCACAGAGGCGGCCCTGCAGCACCCCACTGCCAGCACCTGGCCACCTGCACCCAATACAGACACTGCGTGTAACATTTTGAAAATAACGAATAAAATCCTGTACATTTACTTAATATACTACTAAGTATTGAGAAATGTTACAAATAACCAATAGATAGCATATGTAAGAAAGGACATCTTGTTATAGCTTTATATAGAATCAGTAAAGAAAGATCGAAAGATTATAAGGCTATTACATTCAAAGTTGGTAAGGATTTTAAATATTTAAATCAGGTAGTTTAAGACGATAATTTATTCTTAGCAGGAAATAGCTTGATACATTAATTTAAAACCAAGAAAGAAGATACAGAATACCAGAGCAGAATTTTCTTTTGAAAAGCTGTTTTTGCTCATTTCACATCTTAGCACGGTGGCAGTAGAGAAAATGATCCTTGCCATGAAAGGTTTGGTAACAATTTGGATGGGATAAGAATTAACTGGAAAACCCAAAGAAATGCTGAGCAATGAATGAGAAACTATTGGAGGTCCCATGAGATGAGCAAGTGCCATCAGGTTGTCAGTAACATCTAGACGAAAATTGATACGAGCGCTCTTATTTATCATGAACTAAACTTTTGAGACTCTACCTAATCTGCAAACAGAAGACTGCAAAGCTATGTGGAGCATGCGGAGCTCAGAAGTAGATGAACACTAACAGTATTCAAACACTAGCAAAAATATACTTCATACCTTAAACATTGGTTTTATTCTAGCATTTTGAAGTCAGAAATTCCAAGGAAGAAAATGAATCTTACTGTTAACCCATACTTAGTGTCTTTGAAAAACTTCATTTTGTTACAACATCCTGTTCCTGTCTGTATATTTATTTTTCTCTCATGCACAAAATGATAATCATAAATTATGATTTCTACTTGAAGTTGTCAGCATGTTTGTTATTTCTTCTTGAAGGAATTTCCCAAGACACTAGCACTGAGGAATGTGCGTGCTTTCCCAAAAAGAAGTACTATCTTCTCTTAGCTTCTAATTGGTATTAATTTACAAGTTACTCATTCTGATTATTTAAAGGTACCTGTCATTCCTTTTTAGAGTTTAGCTAAGTATTATTTTCAGTTCAAGATACTTTAATTTAGTTTTATTCAGATATGATGAAGCTTTCAGTTATTTCACTTTACCTTTCATTCAGGAAAACATTCCTGGTTGTGGAGCACTTCAATGTATACTTAGCATTAAGTTCATATTAAAGTTCCACAGAGTTAGTATGCAAATGCAAAGACTGTCCTGATTACAGGGACTTAGTGTTCATATTTGTACAATATTATCCAATAACCACTGAAAGTTGTGATGACTTGAATAAGAATTGAGGAAAAAGAAGAAAAATGCTCCTGATGCATATTTTTTCATGAAATTAAAAGAAACCGTTTAAGACTTCTTCAGGTAACAAAGTTAAGTATTCTCTAAGTAAATCTAAGATGATTTTTACATTGATACAATGATCAACACAATTAAATTCCTGTGACATTAAAATACTGTGGAACATTTTTACAGAGGAAAGACTGCATGCTTTAAAAGCAGCTGAGGTGACCTATGTCCTATGGACATGATTTTGTTTCCCCCTCATGTCATAAATAGATCCTGTGCCACTGAGGTCCAATAGACTTCAGGAGAAATCCAAATGAACACCCTATATTTGAACAGCTGCAGAACTACTTGATCAAATGGACATCAGGGAAAAGAGTGGTCCCTGGATGATTTATGTATAGTAAACCTCCAGATTTATTATCTTCAGATATTCTGTGACGAAACTAAAGATATTTATGATAGGGCAATTCAGTAGGTACCTTAATACAAAGTTTTCATGTTAAGACAATTGTTTGGAGTGCATCCATCCCTTCCAGTTATTAATCCTCATATTTCTACAAAATCCCATTCTAAAAACTTCCCTTTCTTACTCCTGCCTCCTTGTTCCTCTTGCTGTCTCTCCTATGGTGTTAGAGTCCTCAAGACATTGCAAATTTTAATCTTCTTTATTATAGAAATAGTGCAAAGCCTTCCCACCAAAAATTCATTGACTATTTTCCATAGAGAACCAGCTAAAAGAGCATTTTGAAAACATCACTTCTGAATTTAGTTATATAGAGTTGCCTGCAAATGGAGAGCACATTTTATACTTCTAAACAGTTAAATTTACTATATTTTAGGCTGCTAATGTGTTACAAGTACTGACTGTCAGTTTGTCTTGTATTGTCTCAACTCTTATTCCTTTTATGTTAATCTCTACTATTGGCTTTTCTTATTTAACAGTGCTAATATGTGATCAATACTCCCAGAAGTTTTACAGTTTAAAGTTAAAAAAAGTCCTTTTTAAAATTAGGAATATTTTTTTTTAATCTTGATTTTTAATGTTCAGAACAGCAATAGTATATTTCAAATTTAAAATGAAAAACATTCTGCTTATGGGATCTATTGTCCATATAGTTCATAGCAATTGCAGTATTTTTAAACTGAAAATTGCTTGTTTAATTTTACTTTTGAATAGATTTAATTCTGTTTTCTGATACCTGTGGATAATCATCTCTAAAGTAGGCAAAACTAGGTCCTAAGTTTAGAACTTTGGGCTTTACCCTGATGTTGATGCCACTACTTTAAGTGTTACTGGTTGAGGGCCATCCTGTGTGTTTAGCACTTACGGAAATTTCTGGAGTGAAAATTTGTTAGTTATAGCACTTATGAAGCACCTTCATTAGGTGTCAGACCTTTTTTTTCCCTCCACACGAATAAAAGCAACCTCTTCCCATACTACCGTAAATCATGTGAAACTGACTGCCCTGAAGATCTGGGATCACAGTCTATCTCACAGTGCTGCCAGTACTAAATGACAAGTGCTTATGCATAGGACAACAATTCACAGCGATTTCTTTTTACTGCAACTGGCACCTGATAACTTGTGACTCCAAGGTGAGACACTGTGAACGTGCAGAGCAGTTTTCCGGTGAAGCCTTGAGTATCTTCTTTATTCCCCCAGAATTTCAAGTACTAGCATTACAGACGTGCTTGTATGTTTGTAGCATGATTTTTAAGGTAAAAGGTGGGTCACGTTTCATATATAAAGAACGTCTTTTTGCAAATATATGCAGTTTGTGGTTTTTTTTTTAATGTTGTATGCAGTGCATGCATACATTGCATACTCTGTTGTAGAAATAGGTTAAATACGACTATGAGGAATAATAAACTTTTTTCCCACGAAAATGCATATATCTTGCTGTGAGTATTTTCAGAATAAAATTGCCAGACCATGAGGATGAAAACTTTGAATATTAATAGAAGAATGGCTAGTTAAAAAGAAAAATGTGGGGGTTTTTTTAATTATATAATTTAAAAAAACTAAACAAAGGAAATTAATAAAAATCTATATTATATGACATATAATAATGAAACATGCAAGAAATATTTAAACAAATAGGAACTATTTTAAGTAATGTACATCTATTATCTTAAATATTATCACAATGAGCTGTATCAGAATATTTACATTTTCTGAATGCAATTCATTTTTACAAATGTTTTAACTTTCAGGTAACTGATTTTACACAGAATATAGGTCAGATTGTAGAATTTTGGTCTAAACCATGAAGTTTAGAAGACTGGGATTAGAAATTTAAGTGAAAATCTATAAATATTGCTGAAATTTTTACTTTTCCATTCTTGTAATTATATTTGTCAAGGAATAAAAATTATATTATTGGGTTGTTTTTTCATTAAAATTCATTGGTTTTGACCAGTACAGTAAATTACTTTTGTTAAGAGAAGAATAATTACCTGTCCAGATGCCTATGAACATACATTGCTTTCAGTCTCAATATGTCGAGACTGAAGAATATAATTTTAACACACATTTCATCTCCTACAATGCAAATGATACAATTCTTCTGCTTTATGATGTCTGTGTCTAAAACTACCTAAGTAGATACAGCTTATTGCTGTTAAATACATATTTTAATTTTTTTCCAGTTAAAACATATTTAACAAAAAAAAAGTCTTGCAAAAACAGGGTTAGAACCTAGCAGCTATCAATATCATAAGGAAAATCAGTATGATGAAAGTATGTTTAAAGCTAGACATCTAAGAATCTAAGAATGATGCAAAATATTTAGGAGTATTATGGTAGCATTGGAATAATTACCAAATGCTTGCATTCTTATTTTAAAGTATGGAGAGTAAGGCAAATTCATCATTTTTATGCAGAAATTGTTTTATTTATTCCTTTAGTAAAGATATCAAGCCAATGCTTCTGTTCTGTTTGTTGCTGGGGTTTTTTTGGAAGTGTGTTCCCTTTTCGCCTATTACTGTATAAAATGCAACAGGTGTAATCAGTTGATATCTGCAAGACAAAAGGCTTTATGTATGAAGTTGTATCAACCAACACAGCTGAATGATATTGAGCTTATAATACTACAAACCTTGACGAGTTAGTGAACCTGTGCATTATTAATACAGGAGCAGTTCAGCAGGGAAATATTGCTTTACATGAAATATGAACGCATTGCTTGAGCTTCAGAGGAGCACTTAGATTTACTTGCACATTTACAGATAATGAAGCTATAATAAAGCTGAGATCAAATTAAAAACATGAGATGGAAATGCTCAATACTATTTTGTAAACTCGCTTTGCTGCTGTCTTGTACTCAGAAGTCTCAAGGTCTTAAACACTGGTTATGATAAACATAAAACTGATAATTTTTCAGGGTACTGTAATATATTTTATTTGTCCTAAATGTCTTTTGAGTTTTGTTTTTTAAAAAAAAAAAACAACCAAACAAACAAACAGATCAGATCATTTGAGATGACCTTATGACTATGGAAAAAAATACTTTTTATTACATAGGCAATCATAAATTAAAATATTTCTATTTGACGGTAAGCATCAACGAATAAAATATATCCATCTCCAGAGATTGCTATGACTCTCCTGCACATATGGACTTTGTAATCCTTCCATAAGATAACTTTATTGACATATATATTTTTTTTTTTTCTCTAATGAGAATTTATTTACAGCCCTGATTTTCAAGCATATATATGTCATGAAATGGCCACTCCACTGTGATCACATTTGATGAGTTCTTTGTATTAACTGTATGGTTGTGAGTCCATAAGTTTATAACTGACTGCACAAGATGAAAACCAATAAAAACCAATATCTAAGTATAAAAGTTGTATTATATAATTATTATTTTTGAACCCATTAGGTTAATCACAAATAAATATTTTAAATTATATGTGTACTTATAGAAATGCATACATATACGTAAAAACATATATATTTCACATGTGTGTATGGAGGTATGCTACATGAAATGAAAAATTTGGAGTCTTTGTTCTTTTGGATTATCAAAACCAACATTTGGAATTAAAAATGGGATTCTAATATGGGTTTTCACATAAGTAAAATTATGTCTTCTACATGATCTTTCTTAAATGCACTTCTCAAAAGACCGACAAGAAGAGGCTTTTATAGTGAAACAGGACATAAGCATATCTTTGGATTAATAAATGTTATTAAAAACAATCAGCTAGAACTTGGGAGGCTTGGAGAAGGCTAGATAAGTTTGTATCATTTTGGTAAACAGAAACAGAAAAACTCAGTTAAACTACATTTTAAGAGAGAAAATATCAATGTTCTTATCTATAGTATTTTATCCTTAATCCCTTGAATTTGCCAAAAGTAGCAAGTGAGTTTTATAACAGCTAGGAATGGAATGTTTGGTGCCAGTGTGATAAGAACAACATTTCTTCAGGGGGTGACTTTCAAAATGTTTCCCAGTTGAATAACCTAGAACAGTTTCAGACAGAGTGCACAAGAGACGGCTAAAGACAGCTAGAGGTTCTTTATAATTCAGAAAACTGTCTAATTTTTCAGTCAAATGCTTTGTGTTACTGGGCAGAGTAGCAACACTGATAAAAGAATATTCAGATGCAAATCATCTTGAACAGATATGACTAACTATATAAAGAGTCAACATAGAGCTTGTTTTTTATCATCTTTTTCTATTTTTTCAACCCAAGGACCTTTAGAAGTTTAAAAGTTGGACTTTCATTTATAATGAACTGTAATGTTTTGTTATTGAATTCAGTGAACTGAACCCTTGAAAAATAGTCCATTGCCAAGTAGTGCTTAAGTAACGATTGTATCTACTGAAAAGCTTTTTCATATTCTTTATTCAACATTGTACCTACAGACTGTGATCATGATTCTGCAGTGCTGAGCTACATAAAATCAGAATTTTAAGATGTCATTGCATTCTTTGTTTTGTTTTTGTTTTTTTTTCTTTCACTGCTTATACTCCCAGTGAATCTCTTTCTAAACACAAATGCCTTTTTCCTAAATCCTATGAGAAACTAAGACATGGGAAAAAATCTTTATTAATTGTATATTTTGAACTTTAAAATTCTACAGTAAGATGCATATTTATTCACAGCTAATGAATTATCCAATATCAGTTAGAAATTGCTATCACACTTTTATTTAAAGTGCAATTATACAGCATTGAAAGTTTGTAATGTTTTTCTGCAAAGGCCTACAAAATATCCAGGAAATGTCCTTCTTCACTTTCAGAAGTTTCACATTTCCTTGAAAGTAAATTATGAATCCATTTATGTTCATTATTTAAGAATTGAAAAAAAAAAATTATTACACCACTATATAAGAGATTGTATGATACTGAAAATAAATGCCTTTGAGTAACTGATATGGTGTCATTTCTGTAATGGAAACAAGTACTAAAAATGTAATGCTCTGCATACAAAATAGGATACATCCGTATGACTCTTACTTCAAAATAAATGCCTTCAAACAAGACTTTTTGAAACAAATAATAACTTCTAAACACTTCTTGCATACTGGCTGGCAAAGCATACTGTGAACCATGCAAAATCAAAGTACCCTGTTAACATTGGGTATATTAGATAAGAGGCAGGATTATTTACCATGGGTTAAGCACTATGAGCATTCCGGCATATAATTTTTTATGAGAGCTTGTTTGTATCTACCAGCTTGGAATTCACACGTAGATATATCCGGAATAATTTGTAAGATATGAGTGGAACAGGATGCTTGGGTTGAAAACCTGGATTTAACATCTAATCAAGTTAACACTGAAACAATGACATCTCAAGCCTGGGCCAGAGTTCTTCTGGGCATGGATTTCCCCTCAGGACAAGCTTGCTTTCAGTTCTTATAAGGTTAAAATTGAGTAGACTAAGATTTATTTATTTTAAGTTCACAGACTAATAGAATAGCTGAGGTTGGAAGGAAGCTCTTGAGGTCATCTGTTCCAACCCCCTTGCTCATGCAGGGACACCTGGAGCCAGTTGCTCGGGTCCACGCACAGGCAGCTTTTGAATATCTCCAAGGATGGAGACTCCTGGGTAACCTGTCATTACTCAGTCACCCTCAGAGTAAAAAAAGTGTTTCCTGATGTTCAGAGGGAACCTCCTGCGTTTCAGTGTATGCGCATTGCCTCTGGTCCTCTGCCACTGGAAAGAGCCTGGCCCCATCTTCTTTACAGCCTCCCTTCAGGTACTTGTACACATTGATAAGATCCCCCCTCTGAACCTTCTCTTCTCCAGACTTACCAGTCCCAGCTCTCTCAGCCTTTCCTCATAGGAAAGATGCTCCAGTCTTTCATCATTTTTGTGGCATTTTGTTGGACTCCCTCCAGTATGTCCATGTCTCTCTTGTAGTGGGGGGTCCAGAACTGGACACAGCACTCCAGATGTGGCCTCACCAGTACTGAGTGGAGAGGAAGGATCACCTGCCTCAACATGCTGGCAACACTTCTCCTAATGCAGTCCAGGATACCATTAGCTTTCTTTGCTGCAAAGGTACATTGCTGGCTTATGTTCAACTTGGTGTCCACCAGGACCCCCAGGTCCTGTTCTGCAAAGCTGCTTTCCAGCTTGGTGAAGCCCAGCATATATTGGTGCATGCGGCTGTTCCTCCTCAGGTGCAGGACTTTGCACTTCCCCTTGAAGAACTGCATGAGGTTCCTATAGGTCCATTTCTCCAATCTGTCAAGGTCCCTCCGGATGGCAGCACAACTCTCTGGTGTATCAGCCACTCCTCCCAGTTTTGTGTCATCAGCAAATTTGCTGAGGGTACATGCTGTCCCATCATCCAGATCATTAATGAAGACAGGATTACTCACAGTATTGACCCATGGGGTATACTGCCAGCTACTGGCCTCCAACTAGACTTTGTGTCACTGATCACCTCCCTTGGGCCCAGCTGTTCAGCCACTTTTCAGTCCACCTCACTGTCTGCTCATCCAGCCCATGCTTCATCAGCTTGTCTAGGAGGATCTTGTGGGAGACAGTGTCAAAAGCTTTCCTGAAGCCTAAGGTAGACAATCCACTGTTCTACCCTCATCTACCAAGCCAATGATTTAATCATAGAAGTTTATCAAGCTAGGGGTGGACACTGGCTGCATCTCTACAGCAGCTGGTGTCTGGGTATCCTCAAGCTGCTGCATAACAGAGGAGATCCCGCCTATCTCCCTTTCATCTTCTCTGATGCTGGGCAGCCTGCTCACTTCATGTCATAAATCCTCCACTTAGTGGCACGGCTCCTCCAAGACAGCACACCTCCGGCAGGACAGAGGGCCATGTCTCCTGGCACCACAGAGGCGCCCCAGGCAGCCTGGGACCTGGATAGCTGCTTCCACTATCTGAAGCTCTGTCTGCATTGAAGCCTAACTCTAACACCAGAGAGGGAAACTCCCCTATGGTGTGTCACCACCACATGAGAGACTTACTATGGTACAAATTCAGCTGAGCCCCCTCTTCCTTGTGCCCTTCTATGCAAACTGCTGTCTGTCAGCTGTGTTCTGGACCTACCTCTTATATAGACCTCTCTTGAGCACTGGCTAAAAGGGTACTTGACCCTCCCTAATTAGAGGACAGCTGCAATGAAGGCTCCAGTCACCCTGGGTTAAGGGCAGCTGACTAAGCTTGTTAGCGGCTGCTAGAGCTTCCTCAGACTCAAACCCTGGTAGCTCCCCCTACCTCATCATTACCCAGCAGCATGAGGCACCCTCTCAAGTTTCTCAGAAGGTTTCCAGGCATTCCCCAATGATCCTCACCTTGTCCCCAGAAGGTCCAGAAGCTCCCAAAGCAGAACCCAGAGACTGCTGTGCAAACTGCTGTATCTGTTGGCTGTCTCTGTTAGCTGCACTTTGGGAGCTGTGCTCTAGGACTGTTCAATTATTCTCCATCATTATTAAATATTTAAGTTGACAATTTTCTCACAGTTCTTCACCATGACAAAGTTTTCCTTTCCTTTGTTTCCTGCAAAGAACTCTCAGTTCTCAGCTTTACCAGTGTTCATAGGCTAATCCAAAAGCTGTCAAATAACTACTCAAGCACTTAGGTGACAACAACTTAATAGAGTTTTAATTTAATAGACGTTTAAATTAAATGCTGGAATGGTAGGAAAAGACTAACAATAATGTTGCTACTTCGGTTTTCCAAAGGCAGTAATAATATATTATTGAATGCAAGGATCTGTTATAACCTGAAAAGAACCAAATTCTAACCCATACCAGTAACACATCAAGAACTTTGGAAAAAGAATTATGTGAAAGTGAATGATCATAAGACATAGCAGCTTCACCTGCACCCCTCCATCGAATATAAAACAAAAATCTTGAAAGTCTGCAGGAACAAGGTCATACTAGATACCATTTGTTTATGCAAATGACCAGCTACTGGTGCAGAACTGCATAATGAGCTAACAAAGCTGCTCACATCTGCCAGCCTGGTGGAAATGGCTTTAAAAGTACAGAAAGTTCTGCAATGAAAACAGCTAGTTGTGTTGGTGCCATTTCTTCAGACTTTGGTGGGCAGAACTGATCACTCATATCCTGTACTCTACTGTTACATACACAAGTACTGTCTTCTTGTCACTGGAGGAAATTGTAGCTTAGTATTAGGTGTTAGGCTTTGTTGATTAAGTTTGCTCTGGTTACCCACCATTGAGGACTGGCTGTTAAAGCTGATGAACAGGTCATCTAAAAACTGGTTTCACTTCCTTTACCCATTTTCTTTAACCTTTCTTTCCTTGTTATCAATTCTGTGTAGTCTGTTACATAGCAACTACTTAAAGAGGAATAGCAATGGATATTAGTTACAATTTATCAGTACATAGTGATAAATACTGTAATGATCAGAACAGCATTTACACTTAAGAATATCTAGCAACACCCAGTCTGTCCGTGCTTGGGCTTGGTTTTGGTTGTTATGGGTTTGAATGCATATAGATAATCTACAAAAGCAACTCTTTTGTAGACAGAAGTTGAGGGTGCTGGTGTGTCATGGTGAGGGGCATAAGTGAGCAATGAAGCAAGGGAACTGGAAGGAACTTGGTGTTGATTCAAACTCCATGCACTGGGAATCTACAAGCTTAAGTATCCAAATGCCTAATTAAATTAAATTGACAAAACTTTTCTTCTTTCTTTTTATACATATGCTACCCTGAAGTTGCTGGTGTATTATTTTATTAGCTAAAAATACTTTCTGAATTTCTAGCTTAAATTATGATTATGGCTGCAATAAAATACTATGTCTTGTCAGAAATACACTTATTGATGAAACCCCAATTCAATCTCCTTTTCTTCTGCACAGAGATACCATTGATAGGTGCTTACAGGAAGGGGAAGATTCCAGATTTCTGTTCCTCGGCTCTATCTATGAGTTTGGGTAAAGTAACAGCACTCCATTGGGATTTAACTGCTGCTACTAACAGTGGGATATTATACATTCATCTCACATGGCAGCATAACACTTACTTCATGTTTACAGCATTGATGTACACATTTGAGGATGCACATCATAAACATCCTCATATGGCACACAATGTAAAAATTGGCAAGGATTCTCTTTCATATTGTCTTTTACTTAAATTTCAGTTTCTGTCTTGTTGCATTACTTCAGTGCTTAAAAGTAGTTATTTTCAGTAAGATTTATGTCTTGGTAGAAGTCTATTGGTATGAAATAATTGCAGGAACCCATAGCTGAGGTAGGAGGCTTTTTGGTAGAAATTAGGCAAATCTCAGTGAAGTGAAGAGATTTTGAAAAGCTTTGATATGTTTTGGATGGGTACAATTTTCTTCATACTGAGAGATCACTAAATACACACAAACCTACACACATATGCATATCTAGATAGTTACAATACTTATAAATCTTTTCAATTAAAAAATAGGTTGCTTTATCAAGCCAAATTATAAATAGGACAATGGGACTGCTGATGATTACAGAACATAATCTCATTGCAGGAGCCATTGAGCTGCCATTATAGTAATACCATTCAATACCACAGTCAGTGACAGCCAACAGCTCATACAATTTCCCTTCCCTTCCCTTCCCTTCCCTTCCCTTCCCTTCCCTTCCCTTCCCTTCCCTTCCCTTCCCTTCCCTTCCCTTCCCCTTCCTTTCTCTCTTCTCTTCTCTTCTCTTCTCTTCTCTTCTCTTCTCTTCTCTTCTCTTCTCTTCTCTTCTCTTCTCTTCTCTTCTCTTCTCTTCTCTCTCTCTCTTCCCTTCCCTTCCCTTCCCTTCCCTTCCCTTCCCTTCCCTTCCCTTCCCTTCCCTTCCCTTCCCTTCCCTTCCCTTCCCTTCCCTTCCCTTCTCTTTTCTCTTCTCTTCTTTTTTTCTTTAATTTTGCTTTCTGTGATTTTATTTCATAAACTTAATATTTTCTGGTAAGCAGTTGCTTTGAGTTTCCCAAAT